>NC_091201.1:4359314-4412440 GCF_040958095.1 Procambarus clarkii
GCGGCCCGCAGGCCCACATACCCACTACAGCCCGGTTGGTCCACCAGGCTGTTGCTTGGAGCGACTCGCAGGCCCACATACCCACCACAGCCCGGTTGGTCCACCAGGCTGTTGCTTGGAGCGACTCGCAGGCCCACATACCCACCACAGCCCGGTTGGTCCACCAGGCTGTTGCTTGGAGCGGCCCGCAGGCCCACATACCCACCACAACCCGGTTGGTCCACCAGGCTGTTGCTGGGAGCGGCCCGCAGGCCCACATACCCACCACAGCCCGGTTGGTCCACCAGGCTGTTGCTTGGAGCGGCCCGCAGGCCCACATACCCACCACAGCCCTGTTGGTCCACCAGGCTGTTGCTTGGAGCGGCCCGCAGGCCCACATACCCACCACAGCCCGGTTGGTCCGACACTCCTTGAAGAAAACAAGGATTTTCCGCTGCCTTGTCCGCCATGATGCCAGAGGCATAGACAGCTTGTGGTAGACAGAGACCTGCCCAGCTGACAGCACCATACCCATGCTGCCCTTGACGGTGGTGGAACTGACAGATATCGACAGCATGTCTGTCATCCCATATGGACAGTTCTTAGTTTCTTAGTAAACAGAAGCACTTCTCACACCCCTTCTGTCTCTCTCTCTCTCTCACACGTTCATCCTCTCCCTCTCCCCCTTCCCTTTGTTTCCACTATTCCCCTTGCCCCTGTACCGTCCATGTCCACCTTCTACCTCTCCCATTTCTCTATCATCCCTATCCTTCTATCCTCCCCCCCCCCATCTCCATCTATATGCTTCCTTGTCTCGATCGACACCACTCTCACCCCACCCCTTCCCTTTCCACCCCTCCCCCCCCCTCAACCGCCCCGCCAACCCCCTTAGCCCCCCCCCAAGCTCTCTGTCTCCAAGCCTCCCCCCCCGCCGCCTCTATAATGAGACAGCAAGACATATTTCGCTTATTAGCACCCAAACCACTTGACTCTGAGGGGGGGGGGGAGGGGGGTGTTTTATTATTGCCAAGTTCTTTCAGCAACATGAAAGTTCCTTATAGGACCTTTGTGGTCTACCCGGGTTCGAATCCCGGGCGGGACAAGAGAGTTCTTCAGCAGGATTTTCGGCTGGTCAGGTAACTTGTCAGTCATGGTGGTGGACGGTGGTAGAGTCATTGGTGAGCTGGTAGGAGATTACTTTTAATAGATTCCTGTAATGGGCAGGGAATGGTAAAGGGGGGTGAGGGGTGCTGGAGGGGGGTACAGCTTGAGTGGTGGGTCTAGGGTCTAGGGAAACAAGGGGAATCAGGGTGAAGTAGACGAAGCGAGGGAACATTAGTGTGGCTAATGACTTCGCGAGTTAACTAATAAAAAAAGGTGGAAGGGGGGAAGGGGGGGGGGGTAGGAGATGGGGGGGGAGGTGGAGGAGGGAGGGAGAGGGGACCAAAACGTGGTGAAGGGTTCGAGGTTATTGTGTTAAGTCGTGAAAGATGAGGTCATATGTTGCGTCAGGTCATGACTTCTGTCCACGCCACTATTTCCTGTCCACTTACTGTCTCAGCCCCGGGAGTGCCACTCCTGTGGGGCCCTCACTGGCTGAGGGGTGCCACTCCTGTGGGGCCCTCACTGGCTGAGGGGTGCCACTCCTGTGGGGCCCTCACTGGCTGAGGGGTGCCACTCCTGTGGGGCCCTCACTGGCTGAGGGGTGCCACTTCTGTGGGGCCCTCACTGGCTGAGGGGTGCCACTCCTGTGGGCCCTCACTGGCTGAGGGGTGCCACTTCTGTGGGGCCCTCACTGGCTGAGGGGTGCCACTCCTGTGGGGCCCTCACTGGCTGAGGGGTGCCACTCCTGTGGGCCCTCACTGGCTGAGGGGTGCCACTTCTGTGGGTCTTCACTGGCTGAGGGGTGCCACTCCTGTGGGTCCTCACTGGCTGAGGGGTGCCACTCCTGTGGGCCCTCACTGGCTGAGGGGTGCCACTCCTGTGGGCCCTCACTGGCTGAGGGGTGCCACTCCTGTGGGGCCCTCACTGGCTGAGGGGTGCCACTCCTGTGGGGCCCTCACTGGCTGAGGAGTGCCACTCCTGTGGGCCCCTCACTGGCTGAGGAGTGCCAACTTTATAACCATATACTTTGAATATAGGAGTCCATGTATGGGTACGCGAACAAGGGGACACAGGTGGAAACTGAGTACCCACATGAGCCACAGAGACGTTAGAAGGAACTTTTTCAGCGTCAGAGTAGTTAACGGATGGAATGCATTAGGCAGTGATGTGGTGGAGGCTGACTCCATACACAGTTTCAAGTGTAGATATGACAGAGCCCGATAGGCTCATGAATCTGTACACCTGTTGATTGACGGTTGAGAGGCGGGACCAAAGAGCCAGAGCTCAACCCCCGCAAACACAACTAGGTGAGTACAACTAGGTGAGTACACCACACACACACACACCACACACACACACACACACACACACACACACACACACACACACACACACACACACACACACACACACACACACACACACACACAACAATAACCAGGGCCCCAAACACTGCTCACTCTGGCTGATGGCCACACTAGCTGGGGTCCAGGCACCTGGGGGCCTCAGTGACGACCCATCTACGGACACCAGCTGCTGCTGTCCCCTGCCCCACCTGCTACACCCCTGGGGGGAGGTGCCCCTGGGGGAGGTGCCCCTGGAGAGGTGTCCCCTGGGGAGGTGCTCCAGGGGGAGGTGCCCCTGGGGTAGGTGCCCCTGGGGGAGGTGCCCCTGGGGAGGTGCCCCTGGGGAGGTGCCCCTGGGGCCTCCAAACCCAGAGCCTCACTCTTGTCTACGTGAATTTCGTGTCTCGCGTTCGATGCATCTCGGCCGAACAATTTTTTTTTAATCACATCTGTTATCTTGGAGATTAGCGAGGGTGTGTGTGGGTTTGCGTTGATGGGCGTGTGTGGGCGTTGAGAGCTGTGTTTGGGGGTGATGAGGGTCTGGTGTTCCATCACTTCATGATGGGACGTGTCAAAATCATCACCCATCATCCCACCACTGTACGAAACGAAGACAGAAAATATCACCAGAGTCATTGACGGGGGTTCGATACCAGGCGGCCAACTACCTCGTCCACTACCTGTGCTGAAGACATTGAAAAACTACAAGCAGATGTCAACAAAGTTTTCGACTGGGCAGCAGAAAATAACATGATGTTTAACAGTGATAAATTCAAGGTACTCAGGTACGGCAAAAATGAGGATCTGAAACATATACAGGGTACAAAACACAATCAAATCTGCCCATAGCAGGAAAGCAACATGTTAAGGATTTGGGAATAATGATGTCCGACGATCTAACGTTTAGGGAGCATAACCAAGCAAATATTGCGTCAGCCAGAAAAATGATAGGATGGATTACGAGAACTTTCAAATCCAGGGATCCCATCACAATGGTTGTACTCTTCAAGTCACTTGTGTTGTCCCGTCTTGAGTACTGCTCAGTACTCACTTCCCCCTTCAGAGCAGGAGAGATTGCTGAAATAGAGGGAATACAGAGAACATATACGGCACGCATAGACGAGATAAAGCACCTAAATTATTGGGGTCGTCTCAAAGCTCTCCAAATGTACTCACTAGAAAGGAGACGAGAGAGATACCAAATAATATACACATGGAAAATACTGGAGGGTCAGGTCCCAAATCTACACAGTAAAATAACAACGTACTGGAGTGAACGATATGGAAGAAAATGCAGAATAGAACCAGTGAAGAGCAGAGGTGCCATAGGCACAATCAGAGAACACTGTATAAACATCAGAGGTCCGCGGTTGTTCAACGTCCTCCCAGCAAGTATAAGAAATATTGCCGAAACAACCGTGGACATCTTCAAGAGGAAACTAGATTATTTTCTCCAAGGAGTGCCAGACCAACCGGGGTGTGGTGGGTATGTGGGCCTGCGGGCCGCTCCAAGCAACAGCCTGGTGGACCAACCGGGCTGTGGTGGGTATGTGGGCCTGCGGGCCGCTCCAAGCAACAGCCTGGTGGACCAACCGGGCTGTGGTGGGTATGTGGGCCTGCGGGCCGCTCCAAGCAATAGCCTGGTGGACCAAACTCTCACAAGTCAAGCCTGGCCTCGGGCCGGGCTTGGGGAGTAGAAGAACTCCCAGAACCCCATCAACCAGGTATCAACCAGATACAAGAGTGGTAGGTGGAACGACGCCAGGCCAATGAGTACATACTCTGATACCAGCCAGAGAGTGCGTGCACTCTCTGGCTGGAGCAGTGTTGCATATACTCTAGCAACCTTGAAAGCTGGCGACACTGTTGACTTGCAAAGTGGGCCCTTGACATGTTGCATCTTGCAAGCCTTCAGTGCACCGTATGCTCACCCCGGCACAAGATGCAAGCACTTGTCCACATTGACAAACTGCGTCTGAGAGGGAAATATTAATGAATTATAATCTTGTATTGCTGTATTACCCAGTCGACATGTTGCATGTTTTTGGCCCAGCAGCGTTCGAAATTGTACGTATGTATATATATATATATATATATACATATATATATATATATATATATATATATATATGTCGTACCTAGTAGCCAGAACGCACTTCTCAGCCTACTATACAAGGGCCGATTTGCCTAATAAGCCAAGTTTTCATGAATTAATATATTTTCTCTAATTTTTTTCTTATGAAATGATAAAGCTACCCATTTCATTATGTATGATGTTAATTTTTTTTTATTGGAGTTAAAATTAACTTAGATATATGACCGAACCTAACCAACCCTACCTAACCTAACCTATCTTTATAGGTTAGGTTAGGTTAGGTAGCCGAAAAAGGTAGGTTAGGTTAGATTAGGTAGGTTAGGTTGTCGAAAAACAATTAATTCATGAAAACGTGGCTTATTAGGCAAATCGGGCCTTGAATAGTAGGCTGAGAAGTGCGTTCTGGCTACTAGGTACGACATATATATATATATACATATATATATATATATATATATATATATATATATGTCGTACCTAATAGCCAGAACGCACTTCTCAGCCTACTATTCAAGGCCCGATTTGCCTAATAAGCCAAGTTTTCATGAATTAGTGTTTTTTTGTCTACCTAACCTACCTAACCTAACCTAACCTAGCTTTTTTTGGCTACCTAACCTAACCTTACCTATAAATATAGGTTAGGTTAGGTTAGGTAGGGTTGGTTAGGTTCGGTCATATATCTTCGTTAATTTTAACTCCAATAAAAAAAAATTGACCTCATACATAGAGAAAAGGGTTGCTTTATCATTTCATAAGAAAAAAATTATAGTAAATATATTAATTCAGGAAAACTTGGCTTATTAGGCAAATCGGGCCTTGAATAGTAGGCTGAGAAGTGAGTTCTGGCTACTAGGTACGACATATATATATATATATATATATATGTATATATATATATATGTCGTACCTAGTAGCCAGAACGCACTTCTCAGCCTACTATTCAAGGCCCGATTTGCCTAATAAGCCACGTTTTCATGAATTAATTGTTTTTCGACAACCTAACCTACCTAATCTAACCTAACCTACCTTTTTCGGCTACCTAACCTAACCTAACCTATAAAGATAGGTTAGGTTAGGTAGGGTTGGTTAGGTTCGGTCATATATCTAAGTTAATTTTAACTCCAATAAAAAAAAATTAACATCATACATAATGAAATGGGTAGCTTTATCATTTCATAAGAAAAAAATTAGAGAAAATATATTAATTCAGGAAAACTTGGCTTATTAGGCAAATCGGTCCTTGTATAGTAGGCTGAGAAGTGCGTTCTGGCTACTAGGTACGACATATATATATATATATATATATATATATATATATATATATATATATATATATATATATACATATATATATATATATATATATATATATATATACATTATATATATATATATATATATATACATTATATATATATATATATATATATATATATATATATATATATATATATATATATATTTATATATATATATATACACACATTTTAGTGACATGCACAGAATATATATTTTTTGTTGCATTCTACAAAAGCACTTAAAAAACACTTTTAAAAAGTGTATTATGAAGTGTCTTAATATCCCAAAGTATCCACGTAAAATAGAATGGTAATAGAGGATTTTTTTAGATCTGTTTCAAGATATCAAAAATATCAAGATATCTTGATGCCTGTTTCAGGGGAGACAAACGGCGCTCCCTCTATAGGTGAAGAAAACGATTTAAGGACTCAATTTAATTAAGAAAACGATTTAAGGACAACTCAAGAACTCTCTATCCTAAGGACGACAAGGATAGGATTGACAAGGATCGTTTCTATTTAAGGAAATAGTAACGACTGAACTAATGGAACAAGACAAATTTCAAATCTTGGAGAGGCAAAGGCCGTCAGTGAAATAGAGAGGAACTACAAATACAAAAAATACAATTAATACAATTATATACAATAAAAAAATACAATTATAAAAACTACATATACCATTAGGCTCCAGCACAAGGAAGCTGAAACTTTCACAGGTGACAACAAGGAAATAAGGGAAGTGCTGAGGCCTGAACACACTGAAGAGCGATAATCCAAACGAATTCTTTGTGAATGTGACACTAACATCAAATCATATATATGTCAGATGGCATCCTAACCCACAGCAACTGTCAATCATCAATCATCTCAAGATAATCCCACTAAACTTTGAAGTAGCCTTAAACAGCCAGCCCTTGCAAGCTGAGCCTGCCCTTGCTAGCTGAGCCTGCCCTTGCAAGCTGAGCCTGCCCTTGCAAGCTGAGCCTGCCCTTGCTAGCTGAGCCTGCCCTTGCAAGCTGAGCCTGCCCTTGCAAGCTGAGCCTGCCCTTGCTAGCTGAGCCTGCCCTTGCTAGCTGAGCCTGCCCTTGCTAGCTGAGCCTGCCCTTGCTAGCTGAGCCTGCCCTTGCAAGCTGAGCCTGCCCTTGCTAGCTGAGCCTGCCCTTGCTAGCTGAGCCTGTCCTTGCAAGCTGAGCCTGCCCTTGCTAGCTGAGCCTGCCCTTGCTAGCTGAGCCTGCCCTTGCTAGCTGAGCCTGCCCTTGCTAGCTGAGCCTGCCCTTGCAAGCTGAGCCTGCCCTTGCTAGCTGAGCCTGCCCTTGCTAGCTGAGCCTGTCCTTGCAAGCTGAGCCTGTCCTTGCAAGCTGAGCCTGACCTTACAAGCTGAGCCTGACCTTACAAGCTGAGCCTGACCTTACAAGCTGAGCCTGACCTTATATGCTGAGCCTGACCTTATATGCTGAGCCTGACCTTACAAGCTGAGCCTGACCTTATAAGCTGAGCCTGACCTTACAAGCTGAGCCTGACCTTACAAACTGAGCCTGACCTTACAAGCTGAGCCTGACCTTATATGCTGAGCCTGACCTTACAAGTTGAGCCTGCCCTTACAAGTTGAGCCTGACCTTACAAGCTGAGCCTGACCTTACAAGCTGAGCCTGACCTTACAAGCTGAGCCTGACCTTACAAGCTGAGCCTAACCTTGGGTCCTAAAACTCCATATTTATCAAGAATAGCAACAACTAAAAACTAACGCAGACCTTTAACATTCTTTTGAGACAGAGCCTTGACACTGGTGTTATCTCCAACATACTTAAAAAACCAGCAGAGATAGCACCACTATATAAAGGAGGCAGCAAAGCAGTGGCAAAAAAAATTACAGACCGATAACACTAACATATCGCATCATAAAAGACCTCGAAAGGAATGGAATTACAGTGAAACTGTAAAATCGAGTCTAAGCGCAGTTAAAAGCTCTGTACTTCAAGGTACAGTTCTTGCACCACTACTGTTCCTTATCCTCATATCTGATATAGACAAAAATACAAGTCACAGCTTCGTGTCGTCCTTGGCAGATGATACAAAAATCAGCAAAGTTAAAGTTTTAGACTTGACAGGTTAAGGTAGGTTATGCTAGGCTAGGAACGGTTTGGCTAGCTTAATCCAGTGCTAGTTAAGGATGCTAATCAATCCCTCAAGTGCTAGTTAAGGATGCTAATCAACCCCTCAAGTGCAAGTTAAGGATGCTAATCAACCCCTTCAGTGCTAGTTAAGGATGCTAATCAACCCTCCAGTGCTAGTTAAGGATGCTAATCATCTCCCCAGTGCTAGTTAAGGATGCTAATCAACCCCTCAAGTGCTAGTTAAGGATGCTAATCAACCCCTCCAGTGCTAGTTAAGGATGCTAATCAACCCCTCCAGTGCTAGTTAAGGATGCTAATCATCCCCTCCAGTGCTAGTTAAGGATGCTAATCATCTCCCCAGTGCTAGTTAAGGATGCTAATCAACCCCTCAAGTGCTAGTTAAGGATGCTAATCAACCCCTCCAGTGCTAGTTAAGGATGCTAATCAACCCCTCCAGTGCTAGTTAAGGATGCTAATCAACCCCTCCAGTGCTAGTTAAGGATGCTAATCAACCCTCCAGTGCTAGTTAAGGATGCTAATCAACCCTCCAGTGCTAGTTAAGGATGCTAATCATCTCCCCAGTGCTAGTTAAGGATGCTAATCAGCCCCTCAAGTGCTAGTTAAGGATGCTAATCAACCCTCCAGTGCTAGTTAAAGATGCTAATCAACCCTCAAGTGCTAGTTAAGGATGCTAATCAACCCTCCAGTGCTAGTTAAGGATGCTAATCAACCCTCAAGTGCTAGTTAAGGATGCTAATCAACCCCTCCAGTGCTAGTTAAGGATGCTAATCAACCCCTCCAGTGCTAGTTAAGGATGCTAATCAATCCCTCAAGTACTAGTTAAGGATTCTAATCAACCCTCAAGTGCTAGTTAAGGATGCTAATCAACCCTCCAGTGCTAGTTAAAGATGCTAATCAACCCTCAAGTGCTAGTTAAGGATGCTAATCAACCCTCCAGTGCTAGTTAAGGATGCTAATCAACCCTCCAGTGCTAGTTAAGGATGCTAATCAACCCCTCAAGTGCAAGTTAAGGATGCTAATCAACCCCTCCAGTGCTAGTTAAGGATGCTAATCAACCCCTCCAGTGCTAGTTAAGGATGCTAATCAATCCCTCAAGTGCTAGTTAAGGATTCTAATCAACCCCTCCAGTGCTAGTTAAGGATGCTAATCAACCCCTCCAGTGCTAGTTAAGGATGCTAATCAACCCCTCCAGTGCTAGTTAAGGATGCTAATCAATCCCTCAAGTGCTAGTTAAGGATGCTAATCAACCCCTCAAGTGCTAGTTAAGGATGCTAATCAACCCTCCAGTGCTAGTTAAGGATGCTAATCAATCAAGTGCTAGTTAAGGATGCTAATCAACCCTCAAGTGCTAGTTAAGGATGCTAATCAACCCCTCAAGTGCTAGTTAAGGATGCTAATCAACCCTCCAGTGCTAGTTAAGGATGCTAATTAACCCTCAAGTGCTAGTTAAGGATGCTAATCAACCCTCCAGTGCTAGTTAAGGATGCTAATCAACCCTCAAGTGCTAGTTAAGGATGCTAATCAACCCCCCCCAGTGCTAGTTAAGGATGCTAATCAACCCCTTCAGTGCTAGTTAAGAATGCTAATCAACCCCTCAAGTGCTAGTTAAGGATGCTAATCAACCCCTCAAGTGCTAGTTAAAAATGCTAATCAACCCTCAAGTGCTAGTTAAGAATGCTAATCAACCCCTCAAGTGCTAGTTAAGGATGCTAATCAAACCTCCAGTGCTAGTTAAGGATACTAATCAGCCCTCCAGTGCTAGTTAAGGATGCTAATCAACCCCTTCAGTGCTAGTTAAGAATGCTAATCAACCCCTCCAGTGCTAGTTAAGGATGCTAATCAACCCCTCCAGTGCTAGTTAAGGATGCTAATCAACCCCTTCAGTGCTAGTTAAGAATGCTAATCAACCCCTCCAGTGCTAGTTAAGGATGCTAATCAACCCCTTCAGTGCTAGTTAAGAATGCTAATCAACCCCTCCAGTGCTAGTTAAGGGTGCTAATCAACTCCTCCAGTGCTAGTTAAGAATGCTAATCAACCCCTCCAGTGCTAGTTAAGGGTGCTAATCAACCCCTCCAGTGCTAGTTAAGAATGCTAATCAACCCCTCCAGTGCTAGTTAAGGGTGCTAATCAACTCCTCCAATGCAAGTTAAAGATGCTAATCAATAAGCTAGTTCACCTAGAGCGTTAATCCCCCAATCCGGGATTGGTAAAGACTAGGTGAGGGATCCTTGGACCGCGAAACAGTTCAAACCGCTCATTTAACACACAAGTTAGCGGCCAAGTTGGGCCTCCCTGGCCCAACTTATTTACGACCCATCAACTTAGATTTTTACATAATACTTTAAACAAAAATGGCGCCGAGACGGTAACTGGAGCGTCTCTCACCAGGAGGAAAAATGTCTACATCATCGAGGCGAGAGAGAGAGAGGAGGAGAGAGAGAGAGAGGGGAGGAGAGAGAGAGGGGAGGAGAGAGAGAGGGGAGGAGAGAGAGAGGGGAGGAGAGAGAGAGGGGAGGAGAGAGAGAGAGAGAGAGAGGGGGGAGGAGAGAGAGAGGGGAGGAGAGAGAGAGGGGAGGAGAGAGGGGAGGAGAGAGAGAGGGGAGGAGAGAGAGAGGGGAGGAGAGAGAGAGAGGGGAGGAGAGAGAGAGAGAGAGGGGAGGAGAGAGAGAGAGAGAGGGGAGGAGAGAGAGAGGGGAGGAGAGAGAGAGGGGAGGAGAGAGAGAGGGGAGGAGAGAGAGAGGGGAGGAGAGAGAGAGAGGGGAGGAGAGAGAGAGAGGGGAGGAGAGAGAGAGAGAGAGAGGGGAGGAGAGAGAGAGAGGGGAGGAGAGAGAGAGGGGAGGAGAGAGAGGGGAGGAGAGAGAGAGAGGGGAGGAGAGAGAGAGAGAGAGGGGAGGAGAGAGAGAGAGAGAGGGGAGGAGAGAGAGAGGGGAGGAGAGAGAGAGGGGAGGAGAGAGAGAGGGGAGGAGAGAGAGAGGGGAGGAGAGAGAGAGAGGGGAGGAGAGAGAGAGAGGGGAGGAGAGAGAGAGAGAGAGAGAGAGAGAGAGAGAGAGAGAGAGAGAGAGAGAGAGAGAGAGGGGGGGGAGGAGAGAGAGAGAGAGAGAGAGGGGAGGAGAGAGAGAGGGGAGGAGAGGGAGAGGGGAGGAGAGAGAGAGAGGGGAGGAGAGAGAGGGGAGGAGAGAGAGAGGGGAGGAGAGAGAGAGGGGAGAGAGAGAGGGGAGGAGAGAGAGGGGAGGAGAGAGAGAGAGAGAGAGAGAGAGAGAGAGAGAGAGAGAGAGAGAGAGAGAGAGAGAGAGAGAGAGAGAGAGAGAGAGAGAGAGAGGGGGGGGGGGAACACACTCCCTGGGGGAGAGTGTTGTTGGGTAGGGAGGGAAGACACATGGAGCAGGAAGGTAAGGGAGGGAGGAAGGGGGGGGGGGCATGGCTAGGGAAGATAGCGAGGAGCTATACAGATAACAGGTTTTAAGCTCCAGTGTTTAAAGTCGCTATCGCTGGACACATTTTCTTAGGGAAGTCGTTATCTCTTGTCCCAACTGCTAATGACCCCGTCCGCGGCCCCTTGAACGCTAAGCTTTCCAATGCGTTCTTTTTCAGGTCAAACTTTGTTAGGGGGGGGGGAGTAAATGGGCAGAGTTTCTTTCACCCTGATGCCCCCTGTTACCTAGCAGTAAATAGGTACCTGCGAGTTAGACAGCTGCTACGGCCTGCTTCATGGGGTGTGCGTGTGAAAAAAATTAGTAGTTAGTAACAGTTGATTGATTGACAGTTGAGAGGCGGGCCCAAAGAGCAGAGCTCAACCCCCGCAAGTACAACTAGGTGAATACAACTAGGTGAATACACACACTAACAATTCTTAATTCTCTTTCCTTAATGACTGTTCTGTCCAACACTACCAGTGCCATTAATTCCCTATGCAGAGATCACGTCAGACTGCGTCCAACAGCCTAGTTGACCAGACCATTAACCAGGAGACCGGGCCGCGGGGACATTGATCCCCGGAACCAGCACAAGGTAGATAGTTAGCCATCATTATCATCATCTATTCCCTAGACGACACCAGGACCCCAGAGCGGGTCCTTGTGCTCGTCTTGTGTTAATGGTGGTACGGTAGTTAGTGGCTAGCGTCGCTCCTCCTTGAGACGGCACAAGTGTCTTAAAGATGGCTACCAGTCTCTCACTGTGGCAGTCACTGTTATGGCTACCAGTCTGTCACTGTGGCACTCACTGTTATGGCTACCAGTCTGTCACTGTGGCAGTCACTGTTATGGCTACCAGTCTGTCACTGTGGCAGTCACTGTTATGGCTACCAGTCTGTCACTGTGGCAGTCACTGTTATGGCTACCAGTCTGTCACTGTGGCACTCACTGTTATGGCTACCAGTCTGTCACTGTGGCAGTCACTGTTATGGCTACCAGTCTGTCACTGTTATGGCTACCAGTCTGTCACTGTTATGGCTACCAGTCTGTCACTGTGGCAGTCACTGTTATGGCTACCAGTCTGTCACTGTGGCAGTCACTGTTATGGCTACCAGTCTGTCACTGTGGCAGTCACTGTTATGGCTACCAGTCTGTCACTGTGGCAGTCACTGTTATGGCTACCAGTCTGTCACTGTTATGGCTACCAGTCTGTCACTGTGGCAGTCACTGTTATGGCTACCAGTCTGTCACTGTGGCAGTCACTGTTATGGCTACCAGTCTGTCACTGTGGCACTCACTGTTATGGCTACCAGTCTGTCACTGTGGCAGTCACTGTTATGGCTACCAGTCTGTCACTGTGGCAGTCACTGTTATGGCTACCAGTCTGTCACTGTGGCACTCACTGTTATGGCTACCAGTCTGTCACTGTGGCAGTCACTGTTATGGCTACCAGTCTGTCACTGTTATGGCTACCAGTCTGTCACTGTGGCAGTCACTGTTATGGCTACCAGTCTGTCACTGTGGCAGTCACTGTTATGGCTACCAGTCTGTCACTGTGGCAGTCACTGTTATGGCTACCAGTCTGTCACTGTGGCAGTCACTGTTATGGCTACCAGTCTGTCACTGTGGCAGTCACTGTTATGGCTACCAGTCTGTCACTGTGGCAGTCACTGTTATGGCTACCAGTCTGTCACTGTGGCAGTCACTGTTATGGCTTGACTCTGGCACGTTTGGGTACACAGTTTCCACCTGTGTTCCCTTGTACGTGTTCCACCCGGGCTAAATAATCCATCCTTGTCTGCACTGTCAATTCCCCCCTGAGGATTTTGTATGTGGTGATCATGTCTCCCCAGGCTCGTCTGTCTTCCAGCGACGTGAGGTGCAGTTCAAGCAGCCTTTCCTCGTAACTCATGCCTCTTAGTTCTGAGACTAGCCTAGTGGCATACCTCTGAACTTTTTCCAGCGTTGTCTTGTGCTTGACAAGGTACGGGCTCCATGCTGGGGCCGCATACTCCAGGATGCTGTGTGTTTACTAGTTGTGTTTTTACGGGGGTTGAGCTTTGCTCTTTCGGCCCGCCTCTCAACTGTCAATCAACTGTTTACTAACTACTTTTTTTTTTTCCCACACCACACACACACACACACACCCCAGGAAGCAGCCCGTGACAGCTGACTAACTCCCAGGTACCGATTTACTGCTAGGTAACAGGGGCATTCAGGGTGAAAGAAACTTTGCCCATTTGTTTCTGCCTCGTGCGGGAATCGAACCCGCGCCACAGAATTACGAATCCTGCGCGCTATCCACCAGGCTACGAGGCCCCCCTGTGTGTGTATGTATGTGTGTGTGTACTCACCTATATGTACTCACCTATATGTGCTTGCAGGATCGAGCATTGACTCTTGGATCCCGCCTTTCGAGCATCGGTTGTTTACAGCAATGACTCCTGTCCCATTTCCCTATCATACCTGGTTTTAAAATTATGAATAGTATTTGCTTCCACAACCTGTTCCTGAAGTGCATTCCATTTCCCCACTACTCTCACGCTAAAAGAAAACTTCCTTACATCTCTGTGACTCATCTGAGTTTCAAGCTTCCATCCATGTCCTCTCGTTCTGTTACTATTCCGTGTGAACATTTCGTCTATGTCCACTCTGTCAATTCCTCTGAGTATCTTATACGTTCCTATCATGTCCCCCCTCTCCCTTCTTCTTTCTAGTGTCGTAAGGCACAGTTCCCTCAGGCGCTCTTCATACCCCATCCCTCGTAGCTCTGGGACGAGTCTCGTTGCAAACCTCTGAACCTTTTCCAGTTTCATTATATGCTTCTTCAGATGGGGACTCCATGATGAGGCGGCATACTCTAAGACTGGCCTTACGTAGGCAGTGTAAAGCGCCCTAAATGCCTCCTTACTTAGGTTTCTGAATGATGTTCTAACTTTTGCCAGTGTAGAGTACGCTGCTGTCGTTATCCTATTAATATGTGCCTCAGGAGATAGATTAGGTGTTACGTCCACCCCCAGGTCTCTTTCACGCGTCGTTACAGGTAGGCTGTTCCCCTTCATTGTGTACTGTCCCTTTGGTCTCCTATCTCCTAGTCCCATTTCCATAACTTTACATTTGCTCGTGTTGAATTCTAGTAGCCATTTCTCTGACCATCTCTGCAATCTGTTCAGGTCCTCTTGGAGGATCCTGCAATCCTCATCTGTCACAACTCTTCTCATCAACTTTGCATCATCCGCAAACATCGACATGTAGGACTCTACGCCTGTAAACATGTCGTTAACATACACAAGAAATAGAATTGGTCCCAGCACCGATCCTTGTGGTACTCCACTTGTTACTGTTCGCCAGTCCGACTTCTCGCCCCTTACCGTAACTCTTTGGCTCCTTCCTGTTAGGTAGTTCCTTATCCATTCTAGGACCTTTCCCCCCACCCCCGCCTGCCTCTCGAGCTTGAACAGCAGTCTCATGTGCGGTACTGTATCAAAGGCTTTTTGGCAGTCCAGAAATATGCAGTCTGCCCAACCATCTCTGTCCTGTCTTATCCTCGTTATTTTATCATAGAATTCCAGAAGGTTTGTTAGGCACGATTTCCCTGTCCAGAACCCATGTTGATGTTTGTTCACAAACCTAATGTTCTCCAGGTGTGCAACCAGTCGTAGCCTAATTATTCTTTCCAGTATTTTACAGGGGATGCTTGTCAGTGATACAGGTCTGTAGTTAAGTGCCTCCTCCCTATCTCCTTTCTTGAAGATCGGCACGACATTTGCCTTCTTCCAGCAACTGGGCAATTCTCCTGACATAAGTGACTCATTAAAGATCATTGCCAGAGGCACGCTGAGGGCCTGTGCTGCTTCTTTTAGTATCCACGGTGATACTTTGTCTGGTCCAACTGCTTTAGTTGCATCTAGAGTTGTCAACTGTTTCATTACCTCCTCTGCTGTCACCTCTATATCTGATAGTCTTTCATCTAGGGTAACCCCTTCCAACAATGGGAGCTGCTCAGGCTCGGTAGTGAACACTCCATGGAAACTGGCATTCAGTGCCTCGCAGATTTCCTTGTCACTTTCAGTATATGCCCCCTCTGTCTTCCTTAGTCTTGTCACTTGGTCGTTCACCGACATTTTTCTTCTTATATGACTGTGTAGTAACTTAGGTTGTTTTTTCGCTTTGATTGCAATATCGTTCTCATAGTCCCTTTCCGATGTTCGTCTTATGTTAATGTAATCGTTCCTAGCTCTGTTGTATCTGCTTCTGTTGTCCTCTGTTCTTTGTCTTCTGTACTTCCTCCACTCCCGCCTGCTGGCCATTTTTGCTTCCTGACACTGTCTATTAAACCATGGGTTATTATATTCCTTCTTATTTTTTCCCTTTACCGTTGGTATAAATCTCTCTTCGGCCTCCTGGCATTTCTGTATGACTAGGTCCATCATATCTTGGACTGTTTTTCCTCTAATTTCTTCCTCCCACTGCACTTCACCCAGATAGTCCCTTATCCTCATATAGTCCCCTTTCCTGTAGTCAGCTCTCCTTTCCCAGATCTCTTGTCCCATGGTCATAATTTTGAATTCCATCATGTAGTCAAAGACTAGGACACAATGGTCACTGGCCCCTAGAGGTATTTCATGCTCTAAATTCTCGATATCTTCTACGTTCTGGGTGAAAATCAGGTCTAATAGGCTCGGTGCATCTCCTCCTCTTTCCCTTGTGTCTTCCTTCACATGTTGTGTCAGGAAATTCCTGTCTATAACATCTACTAATTTTGCTCCCCACGTTTCATCCCCTCCATGGGGATTCCTTGATTCCCAATTTATCTCTCCATGATTTAGGTCCCCCATGATCAGCAGCTTCGCTCTCATTCTGTGGGCTAGTGTTGCTGCCTTCTGCAGTTCATCAATACATGCTTTGTTGTTGTCATCATACTCCTGCCTGGGTCTTCTACTGTTTGGTGGGGGATTGTAGATTACCATGATCACAATCTTCCTCCCATCTACTGTCAGAGTTCCATGTATGAAGCTTGTGCACTCATTGGTAACTCGATTTCCCAGGTCTTCAAACTTCCATTTCCGCTTTATTAGGAGTGCTACTCCCCCTCCCTGTCTCTGTGTCCTCTCTTTTCGTATCACCTGGTACCCTTCAGGAAAGATAGCATCTGAGATCATGTCATTAATTTTAGTTTCCACAATTGCAACTATGTCAGGATCTGCTTCACTCACTCTTTCTTTTATCTGTGTGTGTGTGTGTGCGTGCGTGCGTGCGTGCGTGCGTGCGTGTGTGTGTGTACTCACCAAGTTGTACTCACCTAGTTGTGTCTGCAGGATCGAGCATTGACTCTTGGATCCCGCCTTTCGAGCATCGGTTGTTTACAGCAATGACTCCTGTCCCATTTCCCTATCATACCTGGTTTTAAAATTATGAATAGTATTTGCTTCCACAACCTGTTCCTGAAGTGCATTCCATTTTCCCACTACTCTCACGCTAAAAGAAAACTTCCTAACATCTCTGTGACTCATCTGAGTTTCAAGCTTCCATCCATGTCCCCTCGTTCTGTTACTATTCCGTGTGAACATTTCGTCTATGTCCAATCTGTCAATCCCTCTGAGTATCTTATACGTTCCTATCATGTGCCCCCTCTCCCTTCTTCTGTCTAGTGTCGTAAGGCACAGTTCCCTCACGCGCTCCTCATACCCCATCCCTCGTAGCTCTGGGACGAGTCTCGTTGCAAACCTCTGAACCTTTTCCAGTTTCATTATATGCTTCTTCAGATGGGGACTCCATGGTGAGGCGGCATACTCTAAGACTGGCCTCACGTAGGCAGTGTAAAGCGCCCTAAATGCCTCCTTACTTAGGTTTCTGAATGACGTTCTAACTTTTGCCAGTGTAGAGTACGCTGCTGTCGTTATCCTATTAATATGTGCCTCAGGAGATAGATTAGGTGTTACGTCCACACCCAGGTCTCTTTCTCGCGTCGTCACAGGTAGGCTGTTCCCCTTCATTGTGTACTGTCCCTTTGGTCTCCTATCACCTAGTCCCATTTCCATAACTTTACATTTGCTCGTGTTGAATTCCAGTAGCCATTTCTCTGACCATCTCTGCAACCTGTTCAGGTCCTCTTTGAGGATCCTGCAATCCTCATCTGTCACAACTCTTCTCATCAACTTTGCGTCATCCGCAAACATCGACATGTAGGACTCTACGCCTGTAAACATGTCGTTAACATATACAAGAAATAGAATTGGTCCCAGCACCGATCCTTGTGGTACTCCACTTGTTACTGTTCGCCAGTCCGACTTCTCGCCCCTTACCGTAACTCTTTGGCTCCTTCCTGTTAGGTAGTTCCTTATCCATTCTAGGACCTTTCCCCCCACCCCCGCCTGCCTCTCGAGCTTGAACAGCAGTCTCATGTGCGGTACTGTATCAAAGGCTTTTTGGCAGTCCAGAAATATGCAGTCTGCCCAACCATCTCTGTCCTGTCTTATCCTCGTTATTTTATCATAGAATTCCAGAAGATTTGTTAGGCACGATTTCCCTGTCCAGAACCCATGTTGATGTTTGTTCACAAACCTAATGTTCTCCAGGTGTGCAACCAGTCGTAGCCTAATTATTCTTTCCAGTATTTTACAGGGGATGCTTGTCAGTGATACAGGTCTATAGTTAAGTGCCTCCTCCCTATCACCTTTCTTGAAGATCGTGTGTGTGTGTGTGTGTGTGTGTGTGTGTGTGTGTGTGTGTGTGTGTGTGTGTGTGTGTGTGTGTGCGTGCGTGTGTGTGTGTGTGTGTGCGTGTGTGTATATGTGTGTGTGTGTCTGTGTATGTGTGTGTGTGTGTCTGTGTATATGTGTGTGTGTGTCTGTGTATGTGTGTGTGTGTCTGTGTATGTGTGTGTGTGTCTGTGTATGTGTGTGTGTGTGTGTCTGTGTATGTGTGGGTTGGCGCTGCATTTCTGAAAAGTATTATATAGAATATTTTGTCAGTTAATACATTTTAATTTTTAATATTTCACGAAAAAATTGAACAAAGTTCCATTTAAAAATGTGTCGAATTAACATTAATTATATGCAGTAAAAACATTATTAAAAATTTACTAGTCAATCTCTTAATAAAATGAACTCAGGATATTTCATTTGACAGAAAATCTGTCAAATTAAATTCTAGACGCATTAAGCACTTAATTATTTCATTTAATTTCAAGACCAGTTACTAATCTAAATTAGCTCTTCAAGCACCTTTCCGTAGCGGCGGAAATTGCTTGCCGTGATAACCCTAGACAGCAGTTGAGAGTCGTTTGGGAAGGCCAGAGGATAGCAGACAGACGAAGTGTTGGCTATGTAAGTGGTGGACCACAGGTGTGGTGGACCCACAGGTGTGGTGGACCACAGGTGTGGTGGACCACAGGTGTGGTGGACTACAGGTGTGGTGGACCCACAGGTGTGGTGGACCACAGGTGTGGTGGACCCCTAGGTTTGGCGGACCACAGGTGTGGTGGACCCACAGGTGTGGTGGACCCACAGGTGTGGTGGACTACAGGTGTGGTGGACTACATGTGTGGTGGACCCACAGGTGTGGTGGACCCACAGGTGTGGTGGACCACAGGTGTGGCGGACCACAGGTGTGGTGGACCCATAGGTGTGGTGGACCACAGGTGTGGTGCACCACAGGTGTGGTGGACCACAGGTGTGGTGCAACACAGGTGTGTTGTGTCCCCTCAGCTGTCCTCTTGCCCTCTCAGCTTTCTCTTTGCTTTCTCAGCTTCATTCTTTCTCTCTCAGCTTTCTCCTTCCCCCCCCCCCCCCTCGAGCTCTCATATCCATTTCATCTTCAGCTTTCCCTTATACTTTCCCGTTTCCTCTCCCTTCTCAGAACTTTCACTTTTTAAGATCTTAAATCCTTTTCTTTCTCGTATTCCCCTCTCCCTTACATTTCTCCCCTCTCTCCTCCCTTTCTCCCCTCTCCCCTCCCTTTCTCCCCTTATATGCACTACTTTATTGAATTCTCGGTATTAATTTAGTTAAGAATCTGCTACGGAGGAAGATATCTACAGGGTGAGGGGGGGACGAGGGTGTCTTAGACGGCAGGGTGAGGGGGGACGAGGGTGTCTTAGACGGCAGGGTGAGGGGGAACGAGGGTGTCTTAGACGGCATGGTGAGGGGGGACGAGGGGGACTTAGACGGCAGGGTGAGGGGGGAACAAGGGTGTCTTAGACGGCAGGGTGAGGGGGGAACAAGGGTGTCTTAGACGGCAGGGTGAGGGGGGAACAAGGGTGTCTTAGACGGCAGGGTGAGGGGGGAACAAGGGTGTCTTAGACGGCAGGGTGAGGGGGGAACAAGGGTGTCTTAGACGGCAGGGTGAGGGGGGAACAAGGGTGTCTTAGACGGCAGGGTGAGGGGGGAACAAGGGTGTCTTAGACGGCAGGGTGAGGGGGGGACGAGGGTGTCTTAGACGGCAGGGTGAGGGGGGACGAGGGGGACTTAGACGGCAGGGTGAGGGGGGACGAGGGTGTCTTAGACGGCAGGGTGAGGGGGGGGGGACGAGGGTGGCTTAGATATCAGTAGTCTTTGCTTGGGCAGCAGAAAATAACATGTTTAACAGTGATAAAATCCAGGTACTCAGGTACGGTAAAAATGAGGATCTGAAATATAATACAGGGTACAAAACACAATCGAATCTGTCCATAGTAGGAAAACAGCATGTTAAGGATTTGGGAATAATGATGTCTGACGACCTAACGTTTAGGGAGCATAACCAAGCAAATATTGCGTCAGCCAGAAAAATGATAGGATGGATTACGAGAATTTTCAAGTCCAGGGATCCCATCACAATGGTTGTACTCTTCAAGTCACTTGTGTTGTCCCGTCTTGAGTACTGCTCAGTACTCACTTCCCCCTTCAGAGCAGGAGAGATTGCTGAAATAGAGGGAATACAGAGAACATATACGGCACGCATAGACGAGATAAAGCACCTAAATTATTGAGATCGTCTCAAAGCTCTCCAAATGTACTCACTGGAAAGGAGACGAGAGAGATATCAAATAATATACACCTGGAAAATATTGGATGGCCAGGTCCCTAATCTACACAGTAAAATAACAACATACTGGAGCGAAAAATACGGAAGGAAGTGCAGAACAGAACCAGTGAAGAGTAGAGGTGCCATAGACACAATCAGAGAACACTGAACATCAGAGGTCCACAGCTGTTCAACACCCTCCCAGCAAGCATTAGAAATATTGCTGTAACAAAGATGGACGTCTTCAAGAGGCACTTAGATAAGTTCTTGCAAGAAGTGCCGGACCAACCAGGTTGTAGTGGATATGTGGACCTGCGGGCCGCTCCCAGCAACAGCCTGGTGGACCACGTTATCACAAGTCAGGCCGAGCTCAGGGAGTAGGAGAACTCTGGAAACCCTATCCAGGTATGCTCCGGGTATACCACGGGAGCGTGAGAGCCAGGAGGAAATATAACGGTCAGTGAATATGGCGTCACAGCGAACGTAGCAATTAAGAGCAGGAGCCAGAGATCAAAGGTGCCATCACAGGCAGGTTTGTACCTCAAGGCTTGAGTGACGGAGCACCTGGTCTGTGTGGGTCCCCTTTGTTGAGGTCACACTCCACACCACACGCAATATTTTCTTTCCCCTCTCCCTCTCCCTCTTCTCTCTCCCCTCTCCCTCTTCCCTCTACCTCTCACCTCGTATTCCCTCTTCGTCGCCTCAGTCAAAGCCATCTCGCTTGTGCGTTCTTGCTCTTGTCAAAATTTAATTAAGTTCCTTCAGTAATTGGTAGGTGGAGGTTCCTCAGAGGACGGCCGGAGGACCACCTCTCTTGTGGGTGTGGCTGCTGGCCCGGCTGGACAGGGAGGGAGGGATAGGAAGGATAGAGAGGGAGGGAGGGAGGTGTTGAAGTCATGCAGGTCAGGAGGAAGCAGTGTGTGTGTATTAGGCCAGCGACGCCTCCATCCCCGACGGTGTGTGGGGGGTCCGTTGTCATTCTGCCACACTGCTCGCTTCTTATGTGGGGGGCAGTGTGGTGGGGGGAGGGGGGCCATGTGGAGGGGGCCATGTGGGGGGGGGGCTATGAGGAGGGGGCCATGTGGGGGTGGATTCTGAGGGGGCATAATAATGTTGTTAGAGAGGACATGTTGAGACAGAGATATATGCAAGATAATATTTACCTTATGGGAGAAATATGTTGAAATGAATGCATTAATTTTCAGGTAAATATGACAGCAAACAGGTCGAGAGTCACAGTACTAGAGCACCGACAGCTGGTAAGGCGGGGCTCAAGAGTTAGTATTCAACTCTTCAAATACAATGAGAAACATCATTGAAGAGTCCTTGTCTAATTATATGTATATCCATAACCAATTCTGAAATACTACACATTAATTATTTTGTGTTCTTCAGTCAGTTTGAAGGTTGGTGTTGCGTTGATATAACTCCTATAGGCACGTAGCTACAAGACCATAAGACTCATTCACATATGTTTGTCCTACGCTTGAAACAATCAGGTTGAGCCTTCTACTATGTCACCCGGGAAGTTGTTCCATAAGTCAACACCCCTCCCCGTGATCAAACCAGTATTTACCCAGGTCTTTCCTAAATGTAAACTTGTAAGATTTATATTTATTGTTTCTTGTTCTATTCTGCGTTCATATACTTAAAATGGATTCCGGCAGTGAAAGATCTTTGCACGTTCTCTAAGTCAGCAGTTTCTCCAGCTTTGAATGGAGCTGCTAATGTGCAGTAATGGTCCACCCTAGAGAGCACTAGTATGCTATAATGGTCCACCCTAGAGAGCACTAGTGTGCAATAATAGTCCACCCTAGAGAACACTAGAGTGCAAAAATCGTCCACCCTAGAGAGCACTAGTGTGCAATAATGGTCCACCCTAGAGAGCACTAGTGTGCAATAATGGTCCACCCTAGAGAGCACTAGTGTACTATAATGGTCCACCCTAGAGAGCACTAGTGTGCAATAATGGTCCACCCTAGAGAACACTAGAGTGCAATAATGGTCCACCCTAGAGAGCACTAGTGTGCAATAATGGTCCACCCTAGAGAGCACTAGTGTGCAATAATGGTCCACCCTAGAGAGCACTAGTGTGCAATAATGGTCCACCCTAGAGAGCACTAGTGTGCAATAATGGTCCATCCTAGAGAACACTAGAGTGCAATAATGGTCCACCCTAGAGAGCACTAGTGTGCAATAATGGTACACCCTAGAGAGCACTAGTGTGCAATAATGGTCCACCCTAGAGAGCACTAGTGTGCTATAATGGTCCACCCTAGAGAGCACTAGTGTACTATAATGGTCCACCCTAGAGAGTACTAGTGTGCAATAATGGTCCACCCTAGAGAGCACTAGTGTACTATAATGGTCCACCCTAGAGAGCACTAGTGTGCAATAATGGTCCACCCTAGAGAGCACTAGTGTGCAATAATGGTCCACCCTAGAGAGCACTAGTGTACTATAATGGTCCACCCTAGAGAGCACTAGTGTGCAATAATGGTCCACCCTAGAGAGCACTAGTGTACTATAATGGTCCACCCTAGAGAGTACTAGGGTCTTGACGAGACCCATCACGTGTGTGGCAAGGTAAGGTTTTACTTTCCAAGTCTTTTATATGTCTTTGTCTTTCAATAGTGTGGTTTGACTGGGTTTAATATGCGGGTTTCCGTTTAAATATTTTCGTATTTTTTTCGTAGCCCAGGAGCTGGAACTTCGTTAAGCATGTGTGTGTCCCATTGTAAGACGATATATGTCTTATATGTATATATAGTTATATGTATGTAGGTAACTACATATTGGCACATGTACATCACACAAAGCTATTTTTTTTAACTCTCGTAAGCCGAAGTTTATCAATGACAATTATCTCTAATTAACGTTGATGTCGTTAGTTAATGATGACATCTAATTATATATGAACCCTCGAATTATCGATGACTTATCTATCGATGACTTCTCTATTGATGACCTCTCCATTGATGACCTCTATTGATGACCTCTCCATTGATGACCTCTCCATTGATGACCTCTCCATTGATGACCTCTCCATTGATGATCTCTCTATTGATGACCTCACCATTGATGACCTCACCATTGATGACCTCACCATTGATGACCTCTCTATTGATGACCTCACCATTGATGACCTCTCCATTGATGATCTCTCCATTGATGATCACTCCATTGATGACCTCTCCTTGATGACCTCTCCATTGATGACCTCTCCTTGATGACCTCTCCATTGATAACCTCTCCATTGATGACCTCTATTGATGACCTCTCCATTGATGACCTCTCCTTGATGACCTCTCCATTGATAATCTCACCATTGATGACCTCTCCATTGATGACCTCTCCATTGATGACCTCTCCATTGATGATCTCTCTATCGATGACCTCTCCATTGATGACCTCTCTATTGATGACCTCCCCATTGATGGCCTCTCTATTGATGACCTCTCCATTGATGACCTCTCTATCGATGACCTCCCCATTGATGACCTCTCTATTGATGACCTCCCCATTGATGGCCTCTCTATTGATGACCTCCCCATTGATGACCTCCCCATTGATGACCTCTCTATTGATGACCTCCCCATTGATGACCTCTCTATTGATGACCTCTCTATTGATGACCTCTCCATCGATGACCTCTCCATTGATGACCTCTCCATTGATGACCTCACCATTGATGACCTCTCCATTGATGACCTCACCATTGATGACCTCTCCATTGATGACCTCTCCATTGATGACCACCATTGATGACCACCATTGATGACCACTCCATTTAATGGTGAACCATTTATCTAGCGGTGATCTCTCTCAGTAGATAATAGTAGACCCCTAATTAGTGTCGACTCCTAATTAGAGGTGACCCGCCTAGTTAACGATGAGCTGTAAATAACGATGTCCTCTCGCTGTTGATGTAATTGATGTACTCTCTTTTGAACACCTTCCCTCCCCCCCTCCCCTAAGTAACGATAGCGTATCTGTAATTAGTCGTGACCTCGAATTCAGCGGAGACCCCCTAATTAGCAACGGCCCATTTCTAACTATGACCTTTCTCTTCAACTGGCGATGACCCCTGAATAAGGATAACACCTTGGATAAGGAAAGGATAAGGATAACATAAGGAAGGATATATAGGTATAAGATAGATATATAGGATAAGGAAGAATAAGGATAACACACCTGAATAAGGATAACATCTTGTTATCTAGAGATAACAAGATAACCTCTGATTAACAATGGCGCTTAAATAACGCTGACCCCATTCCAACATTTCACAACGGGGTAAGCCCCCTCGTTATTTCCCAGTTTAATAAAAAACGGGTCGGGGTTCGGGCGAGCAACACAGTACAAACTCTAATGATGTTAGAGTTACAAGACACGAACAAGATGGTGTTGTGACTGCGAAGTCGGGTTGCGAAAGGGATCTGGGAGAACATGAGAATAAAAGCACTGTGGAGAAATGCCCGACAGACCACTGGAATATCTTGAGGTTATCTTGAGATGATTTCGGGGCTTTAGTGTCCCCGCGGCCCGGTCCTCGACAAGGCCTCCAGCCCCAAGAAGCAGCCCGTGACAGCTGACTAACACCCAGGTACCTATTTTACTGCTAGGTAACAGGGGCATAGGGTGAAAGAAACTCTGCCCATTGTTTCTCGCCGGCGCCCGGGATCGACCCCAGGACCACAGGATCACAAGTCCGGCGTGCTGTCCGCTCGGCCGACCGGCTACCAAACATTATCTAACACAGTGCACAGTTACAACCACAACAGACCACTGGAACATTACCTAACACAGTGCACAGTTACAACCACAACAGACCACTGGAACATTATCTAACACAGTACACAGTTACAACCACAACAGACCACTGGAACATTATCTAACACAGTGCACAGTTACAACCACAACAGACCACTGGAACATTACCTAACACAGTGCACAGTTACAACCACAACAGATCACTGGAACATTACCTAACACAGTGCACAGTTACAACCACAACAGACCACTGGAACATTACCTAACACAGTGCACAGTTACAACCACAACAGACCACTGGAACATTACCTAACACAGTGCACAGTTACAACCACAACAGACCACTGGAACATTACCTAACACAGTGCACAGTTACAACCACAACAGACCACTGGAACATTACCTAACACAGTGCACAGTTACAACCACAACAGACCACTGGAACATTACCTAACACAGTGCACAGTTACAACCACAACAGACCACTGGAACATTACCTAACACAGTGCACAGTTACAAACCAATTAAAATTTCAACTTAGATTCAACAGAGCAGCAGAAGTTAAACACGCTGACCATAATCTTACTGAAGCGACCATACGAGTCATAAATACTCATACTCCGCCCAAGTAAAACAGAAACAAGCAACACTTAGTGGGCCAGCCAGAGGCTTAGGGCCCGCGCAGTGGGCCAGCCAGAGGCTTAGGGCCCGCCTAGTGGGCCAGCCAGAGGCTTAGGGCCCGCCCAGTGGGCCAGCCAGAGGCTTAGGGCCCGCCCAGTGGGCCAGCCAGAGGCTTAGGGCCCGCCTAGTGGGCCAGCCAGAGGCTTAGGGCCCGCCCAGTGGGCCAGCCAGAGGCTTAGGGCCCGCCCAGTGGGCCAGCCAGAGGCTTAGGGCCCGCCCAGTGGGCCAGCCAGAGGCTTAGGGCCCGCGCAGTGGGCCAGCCAGAGGCTTAGGGCCCGCGCAGGAATATCCTTGCAACAAAAAAAATAAGAACAAAGGTAACTGCAGAAGGCCTATTGGCCCATACGAGGCAGCTCCTATTTATAACCACCCAATCCCACTCATATACATGTCCAACCCACGCTTGAAACAATCGAGGGACCCCACCTCCAGCACGTTACGCGGTAATTGGTTCCACAAATCAACAACCCTGTTACTGAACCAATATTTACCCACGTCTTTCCGAAATCTAAACATCCAGTTTATACACATTGTTTTGTGTTCTGTCCTGTGTTGATACTTTTAATACCCTATTAATATCCCCTTTGTTATGTCCATTCATCCACTTGTAAACCTCTATCATGTCACCCTTTAACTCTCCGCCTTTCCAGTGAATGTAATTTAAGCTTTGTTAATCTTTCATCATATAACAGGTTTCTAATTTGGGGAATTAACTTAGTCATCCTACGCTGGACACGTTCTAGTAAATTTATCTATTCTATAATACGGCGACCAAAACTGAACTGCATAATCTAAATGGGGCCTAACTAGAGCAAGATATAGCTTGAGAACCACACCAGGTGTCTTGTTACTAACGCTTCGATTAATAAATCCCAGTGTCCTATTTGCCTTATTTCGAACATTTATGCATTACTTATGTGGTTTTAAATTCTTAATAATCATAACTCCCAGATTCTTTTCACAATATCAGAACACATCAAGCTCGTATCTTGTAACTCTTTCATCATTACCTAGCCTCAGAACTTTACATTTATCAGCATTAAACTGCATCTGCCAGTCTTTTGACCATTTCAAAACCCTATTTAGATCGCCTTGAAGTGATAGTGAGTCTTTTTCCGTGTTAATTTCCCCTACCGATTTTTGTATCATCGGCAAATTTGCAGATGTTGCTACTCAAACCTGAATCTAAATCATTTATAATATTATAAACAACAGAGGTCCCAAGACCGAGCCCTGAGGTACTCCACTAACAACATTATCCCACTCTGACTTAACCCCATTTATACTAACTCTCTGTTTCCTTTGGTATAGCCATGCCCTAATCCAACTTAAAATAGCACCCCCAATACCATGAGCTTCTATCTTTTTAATCAGTCTTTCATGTGGCACTGTATCAAAAGCTTTGCTAAAGTCAAGGTACACAACATCACAATCCTTACCACTATCAACTGCCTCAACTATGCTTACATAGCTTACAACACCGTCCGTCTAGTAGACAGACAGACAGACAGAGACAGACAGACAGATCGACTTGAGAATGGTCCAGGACGGACCGAAACGTCGTCGTCCCTTCACCTTCTAGTGTGTGGTTTGGTCAACTTACTTTAGCCACGTTATTGTGACTCATCGCCTACAGACAGACAGACAGACAGACAGACAGACAGACCCCATGTCCAAAAGGCAGACAGTGTAAACAGCGTTATCAAGGCTGGTAACGAACCCCGGTGCGCCGTCCTCTGCGTTGTGTCCGGCCCGACGCAACCTTCAAAGACCGGATATTTATCCGGCTCGCGCGTCGCCACCACACAAACTGTGTCCATTAGAGTAATTGCTGTCGCCCACCTACCTATTTTTGCAGCCCCGATTTACAGCCGTCCTACCCACGGACCGCCTATTTCACCACACCCTATTTTTTGTTTAGTTGAGGGCTAGTGTTGGGTGGTCTGACGATGGGGTTGTGATGGGCGGAGACGGCGTAAATATTGTGTCCGGGAAGACCAAGAGACTCAAATAATCTGAAAGTTGAAATGGCGAGCCGCCGTCTCATTGGGGATTCCAACCAGGCTTCGAATTTAGTCTCTGGAAATACCGTGTGAGCCGCAAGGGAGTCTTCTCCTTGCCTGGTCTCTCTCTCATCTCTCTCTCTCTCTCTCTCTCTCTCTCTCTCTCTCTCTCTCTCTCTCTCTCTCTCTCTCTCTCTCTCTCTCTCTCTCTCTCTCTCTCTCTCTCTCCCTCTCTCTCTCTCTCCCCCTCTCTCTCTCCCCCTCTCTCTCTCCCCCTCTCTCTCTCCCCCTCTCTCTCTCCCCCTCTCTCTCTCCCCCTCTCTCTCTCCCCCTCTCCCTCTCCCTCTCCCTCTCTCTCCCTCCCCCTCTCCCCCCTCTCTCTCCCCCCCCCTCTCTCTCTCCCCCTCTCTCTCTCCCCCTCTCTCTCTCCCCCTCTCTCTCTCCCCCTCTCCCTCTCCCTCTCCCTCTCCCTCTCTCTCCCTCCCCCTCTCCCTCTCTCTCTCTCTCTCTCTCTCTCTCTCTCTCTCTCTCTCTCTCTCTCTCTCTCTCTCTCTCTCTCTCTCTCTCTCTCTCTCTCTCTCCCTCCCTCCTTACTCGCTACTACTTCTCCCTCCTATTCATTACTGTTCACTGTCTCATCCACCATCATTACCATCCAGTCCCGTTTCTATCCATCCCCCCTATTTCTCTCACCCCCTCCTTTGCCCCTCTTCCCCTCCTCCCTGCCCCAGACCCCTCCTCCCCCTGCCTGCCCCCCCCCTCCAGCTCAGTGCCCCAAGGCACAGCTACGAGGTAGTCTTGGCACGCCCGGCCCTTGTTGATATGTATGTGTACTCTGAGAGTGCCAGCCTCTCACCCACCGAGTGCCACGATACAACTGGCTGTATCACCACCAGTGCCTCATAGTGCCAGGATACAACTGGCTGTATCACCACCAATGCCTCATAGTGCCAGGTTCAACTGGCTGTATCACCACCAGTGCCATACAGTGCCAGGATACAACTGGCTGTATCACCATCAGTGCCACACAGTGCCAGGATACAACAGGCTGTATCACCACCAGTGCCACACAGTGCCAGGATACAACTGGCTGTATCACCATCAGTGCCATACAGTGCCAGGATACAACTGGCTGTATCACCACCAGTGCCATACAGTGCCAGGATACAACTGGCTGTATCACCATCAGTGCCACAGTGCCAGGATACAACAGGCTGTATCACCACCAGTGCCATACAGTGCCAGGATACAACTGGCTGTATCACCACCAGCGCCATACAGTGCCAGGATACAACTGGCTGTATCACCACCAGCGCCATACAGTGCCAGGATACAACTGGCTGTATCACCACCAGCGCCATACAGTGCCAGGATACAACTGGCTGTATCACCACCAGCGCCATACAGTGCCAGGATACAACAGGCTGTATCACCACCAGTGCCATACAGTGCCAGGATACAACAGGCTGTATCACCACCAGTGCCATACAGTGCCAGGATACAACTGGCTGTATCACCACCAGCGCCATACAGTGCCAGGATACAACTGGCTGTATCACCACCAGTGCCATACAGTGCCAGGATACAACTGGCTGTATCACCACCAGTGCCATACAGTGCCAGGATACAACTGGCTGTTTCACCACCAGTGCCATACAGTGCCAGGATACAAACCATTCATTTCCCCACCCATTGAAACGTCAGAGTGAAATAAAATGGATTTCAAGATGAAATAATCCGTGTTCCCTAGTTTGCCTGAGTGAGGTCGGGGCCCCATGGTCTCTGGTGGCCCAGCTTGGTCTAGTCCACAGTTATCCCCAGTTATCCCCAGTTATCTCCAGTTATCCCCAGTTATCTCCAGTTATCTCCAGTTATCCCCAGTTATCTCCAGTTATCCCGCGTTATCCCGAGTTATCTCCAGTTATCCCCAGTTATGTCCAGTTATCCCCAGTTATCTCCAGTTATCCCCAGTTATCCCCAGTTATCCCCAGTTATCTCCAGTTATCCCGTTCCCTGGTATGTCCCATGAGTCTGTGTTCCTTCCCTTGCTAACACCCCTCCCCCCCTAGTTATCAATTGGGGCAGTGTTCCGTGTTCCAGTTGGTTACTGGAGCTTCAGTGTTCATAGTTCCTGACTGTGTTTCAACTCGTGACTGTCTCTCACTACAATGGCTTGAAGATGTTGGGGGTGCTGAAAATATCAGTCACATTATGTAGTCAGGGAACACTAGTCAGGGAACACTAGTCAGGGAACACTAGTCAAGGAACACTAGTCAGGGAACACTAGTCAAGGAACACTAGTCAAGGAACACTAGTCAAGGAACACTAGTCAAGGAACACTAGTCAAGGAACACTAGTCAAGGAACACTAGTCAAGGAACACTAGTCAGGGAACACTAGTCAGGGAACACTAGTCAGGGAACACTAGTCAGGGAACACTAGTCAAGGAACACTAGTCAAGGAACACTAGTCAAGGAACACTAGTCAGGGAACACTAGTCAAGGAACACTAGTCAGGGAACACTAGGAAAGGAACACTAGTCAGGGAACACTAGTCAGGGAACACTAGTCAGGGAACACTAGTCAAGGAACACTAGTGCCTACATGAGATAACTAACGCCCAGGTATGTGGAAACATACTTGGGCCACATACTACACCTGTACCACATACTGTAGTGTGTGGCACAGCTAGACTGTAGTGTGTGGCACAGCCAGACTGTAGTGTGTGGCAGACGGCACGGAAGAACAGCATGAGTGTGAGAATCCAGCGAACTGCAGAATGCCTATTGGCCCACACGAGGCTTAAGAACAGGCAGTCACAGTAACGGGGTTGACACACGTTAGATACATATATTAACTATTTCAATTAAATTACAGTGTCTAACCTACGCTTGAAACAATCCAGCGAGTCTCAATCTTTGTGACCCGGTAATCTGTTCCGTTAGTCAACAACCTTGTTACCAAACCAGTATTTACCCAGGTCTTTCCTGATTCTAGACTTATTAAATTTATAACCCTTGTTTCTTGCTATATTTTGTGTTGATGTATTTAAAAAAAGTATGAGAAATATAGTAATATACATTTATTATACATTTTCATCTATTTATATAGTTATGTCAACCCCCTAATTCTTCGTCTTTATAGAGAACGTGAATTAGGGGTAAACTTGATCATTCTTCCCTGTATATAATGTATGGTATGATGGTATAACATGTGTATAAGGGTATAAGTATGATGATATAATGACCGTATATTTTAAACGAGAGCTAATACTGACAAGATAAAGATGAATATTAACATTACGGCTAAAACTTTCAAAGATAGTCCCAGTATCTTTTTATATTTATCCCGCACATTTAAGCTCTTATGCAGGCGATAAGTGACAATGATCGACTTGGCAATCACCGTAGACAATCGACTTGAGAATGGTCCAGGACGGACCGAAACGTCGTCGTCCCTTCACCTTCTAGTGTGAGGTCTGGTCAACTTACTTTAATATTTTATGTTAATAGCTGATAACTCCAGCTAAAGCTAGGCCAGACCTGTGCTTGTGTTTCGGTTAAGCAATTTCAGCCTTGTTCAGCTGATACCTGACAACTGCCTCCGTTATCATGATCTAAACTCAATACAATGCGTTTTGTGAGCAATATAATGCATCTGTTAATATTTCGTCCACTTTGAGGACTTATTTAAATCGTCCTGAAGGGATTTGCTATATTTGTGTCCTGTTTTTCTATCCCCTCTATTCTATTCTATCCTATTCTATCCCCTCTATTTCTATTTCCCCTGGAAATTTGTAAATGTTACTGTACAATCCTGTCTAAATTGTGTGTGTGTGTATATATATATATATATATATATATATATATATATATATATATATATATATATATATATATATATATATATATATATAATTCTTACTCTAACGGGATCATGAACTATAAAACAAACAAGTATCATAGGATCTATTTTTGTGTGTATAAGGCATGGAAGACCACTCAATATTGCAGGCTCAGGGGAAGAGGATTGACTTTGTTTTTCTCTTTTTTTTATGCAGTGAGGATGACGCCAGTAATTCTTTCTTATATTTTTTTTAAAGTTAACTTTTCCCGGTGGGAGCCGGTGTAGGGGGCCTCGTAGCCTGGTGGATAGCGCGCAGGACTCGTAATTCTGTGGCGCGGGTTCGATTCCCGCACGAGGCAGAAATAAATGGGCAAAGTTTCTTTCAACCTGAATGCCCCCTGTTATCTAGCAGTAAATAGGTACCTGGGTGTTAGTCAGCTGTCACGGGCTGCTTCCTGGGGGTGGAGGCCTGGTCGAGGACCGGGCCGCGGGGACACTAAAGCCCCGAAATCATCTCAAGGCAGTGTGGTTGTCATCCACACTGCCCTCTATATAAACATTTCATACACCTGGGTTGTATAGAATGTATATTGTGGGAGGTTAGGTAGGTAGGTTAGTATTGCCGGAACAACCGTGGACATCTTCAAGAGGAAACTGGACTGTTTTCTAAAAGAAGTTCCGGAGCAACCGGGCTGCGGTGGGTATGTGGGCCTGCGGGCCGCTCCAAGCAACAGCCTGGTGGACCACCCGGGCTGTGGTGGGTATGTGGGCCTGCGGGCCGCTCCCAGCAACAGCCTGGTGGACCAACCGGGCTGTGGTGGGTATGTGGGCCTGCGGGCCGCTCCAAGCAACAGCCTGGTGGACCAACCAGGCTGTGGTGGGTATGTGGGCCTGCGGGCCGCTCCAAGCAACAGCCTGGTGGACCAACCAGGCTGTGGTGGGTATGTGGGCCGGCGGGCCGCTCCAAGCAACAGCTTGGTGGACCAAACTCTCACAAGTCAAGCCTGGCCTCGGGCCGGGCTTGGGGAGTAGAAGAACTCCCAGAACCCCATCAACCAGGTAGGTGGAGAGACTATATTGGCGCTTTGTGATTGACCAGACTGTTGTTGTCCACAGCACCGCCTCTGGTGCCACTCTCCGTTTCATGTGTGGATTTGATGAAGTGAACAAAATAAGAACGTTCATGGAAAATAACAAATGAATGCAAAATATATATATATATATATATATATATATATAAGCAGAAGACAGGAGTTCTACCGCCAATTATGGTGTGCAATACATACATATACATACACACACACACATACATACATACATACATACATACATACATACATACATACATACATACATACATACATACATGGGTGGGCAGACTGCATATTTTTGGATTGTCAGAAAGCCTTTGACACAGTGCCACACAAGAGGCTAGTGAAAAAACTGGAGATGCAGGCTGGAGTGAAAGGGAAGGTACTCCGTTGGATACAGGAGTACCTAAGTAACAGGAGACAACGAGTCAGTGTGAGGGGTGAGGTCTCAGATTGGCGAGACGTTACGAGTGGAGTACCGCAGGGGTCAGTCCTTGGACCTATACTGTTTCTGATATATGTAAATGATCTTCCAGAGGGTATAGAATCGTTTCTCTCAATGTTTGCCGATGATGCAAAAATTATGAGGAGGATTGAAACTGAGGACGATAGCAGGAGGCTACAAGATGACCTAGACAGACTGAGTGAATGGTCCAACAAATGGCTGTTGAAGTTCAACCCGAGTAAATGCAAAGTAATGAAACTAGGTGGTGGAAATAGGAGGCCAAACACAGGATACAGAATAGGAGATGAAGTACTTAATGAAACGGACAGAGAGAAAGATCTAGGAGTTGATATCACACCAAACCTGTCTCCTGAAGCCCACATAAAAAGAATAACGTCTGCGGCATATGCGAGGCTGGCTAACATCAGAACAGCGTTCAGGGACCTGTGTAAGGAATCATTCAGAATCTTGTACACCACATATGTAAGACCAATCCTGGAGTATGCGGCCCCAGCATGGAGCCCGTACCTTGTCAAGCACAAGACGAAGCTGGAAAAAGTCCAAAGGTACGCCACTAGACTAGTCCCAGAACTAAGAGGCATGAGTTACGAGAAAAGGCTGCGGGAAATGCACCTTACGACACTGGAAGATAGAAGAGTAAGGGGAGACATGATCACAACCTACAAAATCCTCAGAGGAATCGACCGGGTAAACAAGGATAAACTATTCAACACTGGTGGGACGCGAACAAGGGGCCACAGAGACGTTAGAAGGAACTTTTTCAGTGTCAGAGTAGTTAACGGATGGAATGCATTAGGCAGTGATGTGGTGGAGGCTGACTCCATACACAGTTTTAAATGTAGATATGATGGAGCCCAATAGGCTCAGGAATCTGTACACCAGTTGATTGACAGTTGAGAGGCGGGACCAAAGAGCCAAAGCTCAACCCCCGCAAGCACAAATAGGTGAGTACAAATAGGTGAGTACATACATACATACATACCATCAGTAACGGTTGATCTCAAACAAGCAAACAATACACTATAATAACGACAGTTGGTGGTGAAGGTGTGGGAGACCCGGGCCCCGCCGGGGACCTCAACTGGTGTATTAGTGTGGCCGAAAATACACAACTTTACGTATGTGCAAATTTATACTTTTTATGTAACCGTTTGGAGGATAATTTGAAGGATTAAAAGATAATAGTTTTAATATGGTGAGATGTGTGTGTGGGCAGAGCTGGTGCTGGGGCCCTGTTGACACACCCTGGAGCAAGGGGACTGTTTGTGTTGGGGCTCGGTTGTGGCTACTGGCACCTGTGAGGCCAAGCATTAGGAAAAGAAAATGCTGAAAGAGAACTTTCAAACTTCTCTATGACACATCTGAGCCTCAAGTTGCCAGCTGTGTTCTGTAGTTCTGTTGGTGAACACTTCCTCTTTTTCCACTCTGGCAGTTCTCCTGTATTTTAAACGTCTTTGTCATGTCTCCTCTCAGTCTCTGTCTCTCTCTCTCTCTCTCTCTCTCTCTCTCTCTCTCTCTCTCTCTCTCTCTCTCTCTCTCTCTCTCTCTCTCTCTCTCTCTCTCTCACTCTCTCTCTCACTCTCTCTCTCTCTCTCTCTCTCTCTCTCTCTCTCTCTCTCTCTCTCTCTCTCTCTCTCTCTCTCTCTCTCTCTCTCTCTCTCTCTCTCTCTCTCTCTCTCTTCTAGGTTCAGTTCCTTCACTGTGTGTTCGTATGTGCGTACTCACCTAATTGTATTTTCGGTGGTTGAGCTTCGACTCCGTGGTCCCGGCTCTTGTTGTGAACCTCCATATAGCATTATGATATAAGCCCGGCCCCCAAGTGCGAGTTGTCCCTCACCTGGTCCAACAGAGGATCCACATGAACGTACTAAATATAAGTCACCACCGTTGGGTATAACAGAAGAGGAATTAAGGGAGATATGAACACACTTATGGGAACAGGATAAGATGTTAACAGGATGCGACGTACCGTTTAGGGAGCCGGTCGGCCGAGCGGACAGCACACTGGACTTGTGATCCTGTGGTCCCGGGTTCTATCCCGGGCGCCGGCGAGAAACAATGGGCAGAGTTTCTTTCACCCTATGCCCCTGTTACTTTGCAGTAAAATAGGTACCTGGGTGTTAGTCAGCTGTCACGGGCTGCTTCCTGGGGGGGTGGAGGCCTGGTCGAGGACCGGGCCGCGGGGACACTAAAGCCCCGAAATCATCTCAAGATACCGTGTGCAAAGATGACGTCATCGCTGGGAGAGTGACGTGTGCTGAAGGTTTGCGACGTCAGTTGCCAGTGTGGAGGTGTAGGGGGAGCACGCACTTCGTCGCTCTCCAGGAAGGAAGATATTGTGACGTTTTGGAGAAGGATCTGCGGGGATCTGCAGGCAGCAAGTGTTGCGGGGCGCGTCTCGTGTAGTGGGGGACAAGGAGGACGACCTGACGCCTCTGGGCTGGTCGACAGTGGCAGTCCAATAAAGAATTTGTGGGCGACCTGGACGAGGTGAATTCCAGACGCCATTTATCGTCGGGAAGTGCCGTCACTCCTGCAGTTTTGGGGTAAGAGCCCTTTAATTACCGTAAGTTGCCTGTTGCAGAGAGGATTAGTGGCCAGTGATCTTATAGTGGGGTTTGGAAGTACAAATTAGTCATGCATGCAGTGATAATGAGATGCTATGAGGAAGTTAAGATGTAATAGCATGGTGGAGGCGAGAGCGACACATGCTCCCTCAACGGTGGTCGGCAGTTGACTGAGCGCCCTCGGTAGCGGGGATGCCAGGGTTGAGTTGCTGGAAGTCGCCAGCTGAAGAACTAACAGTCACGAATTTGACTATATAACTTGCCAAATATATTTTTTTTAGCGATTGATTCCCTTTTCAGAGTACACCGGCCAGCTTGTTTTAACAGTAGCCGAAAGTAGTAAGTAGCAAGAAACAGGCTGGCCTTTCAGTTGGGCTACAAGTGGTCCAATCTGGTAACCCTGTCGATGGCCTTATGGTGGGTTTGGATGTGGACTGGCCCAATAGAGGGGAGTACCCCCACAGTGTGGACTCGCCCAAGAGAGGGGAGTACCTCCACGGTGTGGACTCGCCCAAGAGAGGGGAGTACCCCAACAGTGTGGACTCGCCCAAGAGAGGGGGAGTAACCCCCACGGTGTGGACTCGCCCAAGAGAGGGGAGTACCTCCACGGTGTGGACTCGCCCAAGAGAGGGGAGTACCCCCCGTGGTGTGGACTCGCCCAAGAGAGGGGAGTACCCCCCGTGGTGTGGACTCGCCCAAGAGAGGGGAGTACCCCCCGTGGTGTGGACTCGCCCAAGAGAGGGGAGTACCCCCCGTGGTGTGGACTCGCCCAAGAGAGGGGAGTACCCCCCGTGGTGTGGACTCGCCCAAGAGAGGGGGAGTACCCCAGCTGATGACTCTGGCCTGTTGGAAAGGTTGTCATTTTTTATCACGTTAGACTTGTTTATGGAAAGAGATGGTTTTGTTATGGTAAACTCGCGGGTTCACGATAGACGCAGTCTCGTGCAGAGTAGATGTAACAAGCTTACATCTACTCGAGGATCAACCGGTAGATCACTCTGCTCTTGGTTTACTGAAAGATTAATCTGCAAGGAAGAAGCTTGTTTGATTACAAAGGAAATTAATCCACAAGACGATATAAAGAGGATTGTTATATATATATATATATATATATATATATATATATTATATATATATATATATATATATATATATATATATATATATATATATATATAATGTATATATATATATATATATATATATATATATATATATATGCGAACAAGCCTGAATGGTCCCCAGGACTATATGAAACTGAACATACCTGGGGTGTGAGTTTTCAGTTGCCTATAATCCTGGGGACCATTCAGGCGTGTTCGCATTTGTGTTCCTCACGTGTGCCCCAAAGAATGAGGTGATTTGATAAAATGCTATGCCCAAGATAACCATCCGAGTGCCAGCGGGGAAGTGGTTCAAATAGCTTTGGCTATCACTTCCTTATTGTCCGGTCGTGATGGTCAAGCGGATTAAGGTGTCCTGTACATACCAGTTGCGTTGCTCCTGGCAGTATGGGTACAAGTCACTTCTGGGGTGTGAGTTTTCAGTTGCATATAATAGTCCTGGGGACCATTCAGGCTTGTTCGCATATATATATATATATATATATATATATATATATATATATATATATTATTAAATATGACTGAAAAAATAAGATTAATAATTCTAACACGAATTTTCTCAATATTTCTGATGTTTCTTTTCACTGTGGGTGGTAATTGAAAGATCAATTCTCCAAAATTCATTTATATTTCTAGTCTGACGCGACACTTGAACGCGTTTCGTAATAACTTATTACATTTTCAAAGACTTTTAGTTTACACACTGTGACGGTAACGCGTTGGTGTTCGGCTGTTTAAGGCTAGGGGTATGGCCTCGTCACATAGTTATAAAAAAAAAATAGAAAAACTGGAACTTCGTCTGTGGTAAGGTAAGGAGAAGACACACAAAACACAAGTAAACTTTAACAATGAAATTTTAATTACGTTAAATAAATCAAAACATGAATAAAATGCACAAACAAATTCTTATAATAAAATCAATGAATCAAAATAATAAGAATACTTAAATGACACAATGAAAAGTTACGTTAAGGCAAAATAACAAGAAGTGCAATACAAAAGTTAAGTGGGAGGTGCTGGAATATTGGCTTAAAGCCACCACCTCTCTCAGTACACGCTAGAGTCTAGCTGGGAGGTGTGATGGCCACGAAAGCACTGAACATTCTGAGGACTGATGTTGGGGCGACCCCAGACATCAGGTAGTATGGGGGGCGAGTGCAGGTGCAGCCAGACCGGCGACCAATCAGCGCAGCCGGCAGCGATCAACATGTAGTTTGGTGATTTGGGTCCGAACAGGTGGCTGGCTGCATACGTTTTTGCTCACCCTGGCAAGCCTTGCTGGTGCTGTTGTCGTTGTTGGACATTTCTTCCATAGTCTTTTTATATAATTGTGAAGACGTAATTATGGAGGGAAGAGCAGGCTCAATCTCTTGAAGGAGATTATCGTCACAACACACACACACACAACTATAACCTGCAAACACTAAACAGAGTTCTTACTATGCAATGATTTAAACAGCTTTCATTTTTCATTTTATTCCCGCATTTTGGGTGAGGTGATATGTTGCAACAGTTTTGGATGAGGTGAACAAAACTTTCAACACAGGATAGAACACGAAACAGTGGGTATTGAAGGTAAGAATGGAAGTAACTGCAGAGGGCCTATTGGCCCATATTTCTTGATACTTCTATATTTGAGCGGAGTCTTGAAGTGGGTAGAATATAGTTGTGCATTAATTGGCTGTTGATTGCTGGTGTTGACTTCTTAATGTGTAGTGCCTCGCAGATGTCAAGCCGCCTGCTATCGCTGTATCTATCGATGATTTCTGTGTTGTTTGCTAAGATTTCTCTGGTGATGGTCTGGTTGTGGGAAGAGATTATATGTTCCTTAATGGAGCCCTGTTGCTTATGCATCGTTAATCGCCTGGAAAGAGATGTTGTTGTCTTGCCTATATATTGAGTTCTTTGAGGCTTACAGTCCCCAAGTGGGCATTTGAAGGCTTAGACGACATTGGTCTCTTTTAAAGCGTTCTGCTTTGTGTCTGGAGAGTTTCTCATGAGTAGGCTGGCCGTTTTCTTGGTTTTATAGTAAATTGTCAGTTGTATTTTCTGATTTTTGTCTGTAGAGATAACGTTTCTATTAACAATATCTTTCAGGACCTTTTCCTCCATTTTATGAGCTGTGGAAAAGAAGTTCCTGTAAAATAGTCTAATAGGGGGTATAGGTGTTGTGTTAGTTGTCTCTTCAGAGGTTGCATGGCGTTTCACCTTCCTTCTTATGATGTCTTCAACGAAACCATTGGAGAAGCCGTTGTTGACTAGGACCTGCCTTACCCTACAGAGTTCTTCATCGACATGCTTCCATCCTGAGCTGTGGCTGAGAGCACGGTCGACATAAGCGTTAACGACACTCCTCTTATACCTGTCTGGGCAGTCACTGTTGGCATTGAGGCACATTCCTATGTTTGTTTCCTTAGTGTAGACTAAGGAAACTTTCAATTACCACCGACAGTGAAAAGAAACATCAGAAATATTGAGAAAATTCGTGTTAGAATTATTAATCTTACTTTTTCGGTCATATTTAATAAAATATGTCTACAGGAAAGACTGCTACCAAAATATACTAATATATATATATATATATATATATATATATATATATATATATATATATATATATATATATATATATATATATATATATAGTGTTGGTGGACTTGACGCAGTGAAAGTATTTATTTATTGTTATTGGTTTACATGTTGAAGCCCTGATGGTACAGTGATTTCTGCCCAGCGAATCGACAAAGAGAGAGCAGTAGTCTAGTGAAGAACTAATCAAATAATATACTGGAAATAATATACACATGGAAAATACTGGAGGGACAGGTCCCAAATCTACACAGTAAAATAACAACGTACTGGAGTGAACGATATGGAAGAAAATGCAGAATAGAACCAGTGAAGAGCAGAGGTGCCATAGGCACAATCAGAGAACACTGTATAAACATCAGAGGTCCGCGGTTGTTCAACGTCCTCCCAGCGAGCATAAGAAATATTGCCGGAACAACCGTGGACATCTTCAAGAGGAAACTAGATAGTTTCCTCCAAGGAGTGCCGGACCAACCAGGCTGTGGTGGATATGTGGGCCTGCGGGCCGCTCCAAGTAACAGCCTGGTGGATCAAACGCCAGGCCGGGCTTGGGGAGTAGAAGAACTCCCAGAACCCCATCAAGCAGGTATCCAGAGGGACACTTATATAGTCAAGAACATCTGGCGGTGATGTAAGGTTACATTCCCGGGTTATTGCTGGTTGAGTGGTTTAGATGGTGTCTATTGGTGCTCTTGGGAAATATTATCCATAATATGCGTATGGCGTTGACAACGACTTTTGTATTGACTTGACAATTACGTTCATATGTGTGCCATCAGTTCTTGAGCTGATGCGTGACTAAATACAAAAGGGAGCGAGTGTGACAGCTCACACCTGGCAGTTAGGGACCCCGTTCAAGTCACCAATTATTAGTAGAGTTTTGTTCATGTGTTTGTAATAAATGTTTGTCTGTTAGACAGTCTAACTTGTCCTAACTTGTAGTAGGAGGGTAAATACTCCGACCCGCACACCGGACAACGATACACACTAAAGGAACCTAAATGAGGGACACCGGAGAGAGGTCACGTGTCTGGTGGGTGAGTGCTGAGTGTGAGCCGGTGAGAGCAGGTGGTGTGTGAGCCACAGTTCCCATCCTAGTGACGTTAAGCCTCAACAATTAGGTGCGATTCCGGGCGGTGGTTCTCCGGTGACTAGTGTGTCCTGTGTAGTGTCTGCAGGAGCAGCAGCAGGAGCAGCAGGAGCAGCAGCAGGAGCAGCAGCAGCAGCAGAGGGGGTCTGCTCGGGGGCTGGTTAGTTGGTTATTTATCCGTGGCTCCCCTGATAAATTGGGGGCCTGATATTTTCAACTGTCAATCAACTAATGTTCAGGTTCCTGAGCCTATTTGGGGTCTATCATATATATATTTTTTTGAAACTGTGTATGGAGTCAGCCTCCACCACATCACTGCCTAATGCATTCCATCCATAAACTACTCTGACACTGAAAAAGTTCCTTCTAACGTCTCTGTGACTCATTTGGGAACTCAGTCTCCACCTGTGTCCCCTTGTTCGTGTACCCAAGTGTTGAATAATCTGTCTTTAACTTCCCAGTCAGTTCTCCTGAGAATTCTGTATTGTGGAGATCTTTCCCCCCCTCCCCCCTCCCCTGAGTCTTTTGTCTTCCAGTGACGTGACGTTCAAGTCCAACAGTCTCTCCTCGTAGCTCATAGCCCTCAGCCCGGGTACTAGTCTGGTGGCATACCACTGAACCTTCCCCGACTTAGTCTTGTGTTTGACTAGATATGGACTCCACTCTGGTGCTGCATACTCCAGGATTAGTCTGACATATGTGGTATACAAGGGTCTAAATGATTCCTTACACAAGTTTCTAAAGAGAGTTCTTATGTTGGCCAACCTGGCGTATGCCGCTGGTGTTATCCTTTTGATGTGGGCTTCAGGGGACAGGTCTGGCGTGATGTCAACACCCAGATCTTTCTCTCTTCCCGATTTTTGAAGGCTTTCATCTCCCAAATGGTGCCTTGTATCTGGGCTCCTGCTCATTTCTCTTATTTTAATTACTTTGCACTTGCTTGAGTTAAACTCTAACAACCATTTGTTCGACCATTCTTGCTGCTTGTCCAGGTCTCCTTGAAGCCTCAAGCTGTCCTAATCTGTCTTAATCTTTCTCATAATTTTGGCGTCGTCAGGAAACATTGAGAGGAATGAGTCTATACCCTCTGGGAGATCATTTACGTATATCAGAAACAGGATAGGTCCAAGCACAGAGCCCTGTGGGACTCCACTGGTGACTTCACGCCAGTCTGAGGTCTCACCCCTCACTGTAATTCTCTGCTTCTTATTGCTTAGGTACTCCCTTATCCACTGGAGCACCCTACCAGTTACTCCTGCCTGTTTCTCCTGCTTATGTACCAGCTTCTTATAGTGTACTGTGTGTGTGTGTGTGTGTGAGTGTGTGTGTGTGTGTGTGTGTGTGTGTGTGTGTGTGTGTGTGTGTGTGTGTGTGTGTGTGTGTGTGTGTGTGTGTGTGTGTGTGCAGGGAGTCAGCACCACACACACCAAGCATCACCACAGAGCAGGTCGCGTGCCGGAGCCACAATTGTCAACGTGATCAGAGGACTGATGCTCCTAAAACATTATCTTCCCCCCACACACCACGCCTTGCCTGGGGATTATATGTAGGCTCCAGGGGTGTCGAGGGGGGGTTCTGGGGTTGCTGGGGCGGCCAGGGGGGTGGTGGGGCGGGGGTCTGGTACCCCTTCTCTCGTTGAAGTACAGTACAAGGGTAGTAGAGCACTGTACTGTACAGAGGGCCTGTACCAAGTACATATATACATAAGACGTTGTCTATGTATAGTTCTGTGTTGTATTCTGGTAGGCCTGGTAGGCCTATGTAAATTCACTTTGGCAGTTTTTATTAATAGTCTTTATTATTTCCAGATTTAACAGTGAACATTGTGTCCAGCTGAAATATTTTATTTCTGCGCTCCAAATTCCGTAAATATGCAAATCTGACTGCTATATGTTGACTAATTTAACTTTAGAAGCAATAATTTGTAAAGTGAGGTGAGGGCGGCGGGTGGAGCTGTGTTGTGCTGTGTTGTGCTGTGTTGTGTTGTGTTGTGCTGTGTTGTGTTGTGTTGTGTTGTGTTGTGTTGTGCTGTGTTGTGTTGTGTTGTGCTGTGTTGTGTTGTGTTGTGTTGTGTTGTGCTGTGTTGTGTTGTGTTGTGTTGTGTTGTGTTGTGCTGTGTTGTGTTGTGTTGTGTTGTGTTGTGCTGTGTTGTGTTGTGTTGTGTTGTGCTGTGTTGTGTTGTGTTGTGTTGTGTTGTGTTGTGTTGTGTTGTGTTGTGCTGTGTTGTGTTGTGTTGTGCTGTGTTGTGTTGTGTTGTGCTGTGTTGTGTTGTGTTGTGTTGTGTTGTGTTGTGCTGTGTTGTGTTGTGTTGTGTTGTGCTGTGTTGTGTTGTGTTGTGTTGTGTTGTGTTGTGTTGTGCTGTGTTGTGCTGTGTTGTGTTGTGTTGTGCTGTGTTGTGTTGTGTTGTGCTGTGTTGTGTTGTGTTGTGCTGTGTTGTGCTGTGTTGTGTTGTGTTGTGCTGTGTTGTGCTGTGTTGTGCTGTGTTGTGCTGTGTTGTGCTGTGTTGTGTTGTGTTGTGTTGTGTTGTGCTGTGTTGTGCTGTGTTGTGCTGTGTTGTGTTGTGTTGTGTTGTGTTGTGTTGTGTTGTGTTGTGCTGTGTTGTGCTGTGTTGTGTTGTGTTGTGTTGTGTTGTGTTGTGCTGTGTTGTGTTGTGTTGTGTTGTGCTGTGTTGTGTTGTGTTGTGTTGTGTTGTGTTGTGCTGTGTTGTGCTGTGTTGTGTTGTGTTGTGTTGTGTTGTGTTGTGCTGTGTTGTGTTGTGTTGTGTTGTGCTGTGCTGTGTTGTGTTGTGCTGTGCTGTGTTGTGCTGTGTTGTGTTGTGTTGTGCTGTGTTGTGCTGTGTTGTGTTGTGTTGTGTTGTGCTGTGTTGTGTTGTGCTGTGTTGTGCTGTGTTGTGCTGTGCTGTGTTGTGCTGTGTTGTGCTGTGCTGTGTTGTGTTGTGCTGTGCTGTGTTGTGTTGTGTTGTGTTGTGTTGTGCTGTGTTGTGTTGTGTTGTGTTGTGTTGTGCTGTGTTGTGTTGTGCTGTGTTGTGCTGTGTTGTGTTGTGTTGTGTTGTGTTGTGTTGTGCTGTGTTGTGTTGTGTTGTGTTGTGCTGTGTTGTGTTGTGTTGTGTTGTGTTGTGTTGTGCTGTGTTGTGTTGTGTTGTGTTGTGCTGTGTTGTGTTGTGTTGTGTTGTGTTGTGCTGTGTTGTGCTGTGTTGTGTTGTGTTGTGTTGTGTTGTGCTGTGTTGTGTTGTGTTGTGTTGTGCTGTGCTGTGTTGTGTTGTGTTGTGTTGTGCTGTGTTGTGTTGTGCTGTGTTGTGTTGTGCTGTGTTGTGTTGTGTTGTGTTGTGTTGTGTTGTGCTGTGTTGTGTTGTGCTGTGTTGTGTTGTGCTGTGTTGTGCTGTGCTGTGTTGTGCTGTGTTGTGTTGTGCTGTGTTGTGCTGTGTTGTGTTGTGCTGTGTTGTGTTGTGTTGTGTTGTGCTGTGTTGTGTTGTGCTGTGTTGTGCTGTGTTGTGCTGTGTTGTGTTGTGTTGTGCTGTGTTGTGCTGTGTTGTGTTGTGCTGTGTTGTGTTGTGCTGTGTTGTGTTGTGTTGTGTTGTGTTGTGCTGTGTTGTGTTGTGCTGTGTTGTGTTGTGCTGTGTTGTGTTGTGCTGTGTTGTGCTGTGCTGTGCTGTGCTGTGTTGTGTTGTGCTGTGTTGTGCTGTGTTGTGTTGTGCTGTGTTGTGTTGTGCTGTGTTGTGTTGTGCTGTGTTGTGCTGTGTTGTGTTGTGCTGTGTTGTGTTGTGCTGTGCTGTGTTGTGCTGTGTTGTGTTGTGTTGTGCTGTGTTGTGCTGTGTTGTGTTGTGTTGTGTTGTGCTGTGTTGTGTTGTGCTGTGTTGTGCTGTGTTGTGCTGTGCTGTGTTGTGCTGTGTTGTGTTGTGCTGTGTTGTGCTGTGCTGTGTTGTGCTGTGTTGTGCTGTGTTGTGTTGTGTTGTGTTGTGTTGTGCTGTGTTGTGCTGTGTTGTGCTGTGTTGTGTTGTGTTGTGCTGTGCTGTGTTGTGTTGTGCTGTGTTGTGTTGTGTTGTGCTGTGTTGTGCTGTGTTGTGTTGTGTTGTGCTGTGTTGTGTTGTGTTGTGTTGTGCTGTGCTGTGCTGTGTTGTGCTGTGTTGTGTTGTGTTGTGCTGTGTTGTGCTGTGTTGTGTTGTGTTGTGTTGTGTTGTGTTGTGCTGTGTTGTGCTGTGTTGTGTTGTGTTGTGCTGTGTTGTGCTGTGTTGTGTTGTGTTGTGCTGTGTTGTGCTGTGTTGTGTTGTGTTGTGCTGTGTTGTGCTGTGCTGTGTTGTGCTGCGCTGTGTTGTGTTGTGCTGTGTTGTGCTGTGCTGTGTTGTGCTGTGTTGTGCTGTGTTGTGTTGTGTTGTGCTGTGTTGTGTTGTGCTGTGCTGTGCTGTGTTGTGTTGTGTTGTGCTGTGTTGTGCTGTGTTGTGTTGTGCTGTGTTGTGTTGTGCTGTGCTGTGTTGTGCTGTGTTGTGTTGTGCTGTGCTGTGTTGTGCTGTGTTGTGCTGTGTTGTGCTGTGTTGTGTTGTGTTGTGCTGTGTTGTGTTGTGCTGTGTTGTGTTGTGCTGTGTTGTGTTGTGCTGTGTTGTGCTGTGTTGTGTTGTGTTGTGCTGTGTTGTGCTGTGCTGTGTTGTGTTGTGCTGTGTTGTGTTGTGTTGTGCTGTGTTGTGCTGTGTTGTGTTGTGCTGTGTTGTGCTGTGTTGTGCTGTGTTGTGCTGTGTTGTGTTGTGCTGTGTTGTGCTGTGTTGTGCTGTGTTGTGTTGTGCTGTGTTGTGCTGTGTTGTGTTGTGCTGTGTTGTGTTGTGCTGTGTTGTGCTGTGTTGTGTTGTGCTGTGTTGTGTTGTGCTGCGCTGTGTTGTGTTGTGTTGTGCTGTGTTGTGTTGTGCTGTGTTGTGTTGTGTTGTGTTGTGTTGTGCTGTGTTGTGTTGTGCTGTGCTGTGTTGTGCTGTGTTGTGTTGTGTTGTGCTGTGTTGTGTTGTGCTGTGTTGTGCTGTGTTGTGCTGTGTTGTGTTGTGTTGTGCTGTGTTGTGTTGTGCTGTGTTGTGTTGTGCTGTGTTGTGTTGTGCTGTGTTGTGCTGTGTTGTGTTGTGTTGTGTTGTGTTGTGTTGTGCTGTGTTGTGTTGTGCTGTGTTGTGTTGTGCTGTGTTGTGTTGTGTTGTGCTGTGTTGTGTTGTGCTGTGTTGTGCTGTGTTGTGCTGTGCTGTGTTGTGTTGTGTTGTGCTGTGTTGTGCTGTGTTGTGTTGTGTTGTGTTGTGCTGTGTTGTGCTGTGCTGTGTTGTGTTGTGCTGTGTTGTGCTGTGTTGTGCTGTGTTGTGCTGTGTTGTGTTGTGCTGTGTTGTGCTGTGCTGTGTTGTGCTGTGTTGTGTTGTGTTGTGCTGTGTTGTGCTGTGTTGTGCTGTGTTGTGTTGTGCTGTGTTGTGTTGTGCTGTGTTGTGTTGTGCTGTGCTGTGTTGTGTTGTGCTGTGTTGTGTTGTGCTGTGTTGTGCTGTGTTGTGTTGTGCTGTGTTGTGCTGTGTTGTGCTGTGCTGTGTTGTGTTGTGCTGTGTTGTGCTGTGTTGTGCTGTGCTGTGTTGTGTTGTGCTGTGTTGTGTTGTGTTGTGCTGTGTTGTGCTGTGTTGTGCTGTGTTGTGCTGTGTTGTGTTGTGTTGTGCTGTGTTGTGTTGTGTTGTGCTGTGTTGTGCTGTGTTGTGTTGTGCTGTGTTGTGTTGTGTTGTGCTGTGTTGTGCTGTGTTGTGTTGTGCTGTGTTGTGCTGTGTTGTGTTGTGCTGTGCTGTGTTGTGTTGTGCTGTGTTGTGCTGTGTTGTGTTGTGCTGTGTTGTGCTGTGTTGTGTTGTGTTGTGCTGTGCTGTGTTGTGTTGTGCTGCGCTGTGTTGTGTTGTGTTGTGCTGTGTTGTGTTGTGTTGTGCTGTGTTGTGTTGTGCTGTGTTGTGTTGTGCTGTGTTGTGCTGTGTTGTGTTGTGTTGTGCTGTGTTGTGTTGTGTTGTGTTGTGCTGTGTTGTGTTGTGTTGTGTTGTGCTGTGCTGTGTTGTGTTGTGTTGTGCTGTGTTGTGTTGTGTTGTGCTGCGCTGTGTTGTGTTGTGTTGTGTTGTGTTGTGCTGTGTTGTGTTGTGCTGTGTTGTGTTGTGCTGTGTTGTGTTGTGTTGTGCTGTGTTGTGTTGTGCTGTGCTGTGTTGTGCTGTGTTGTGTTGTGTTGTGCTGTGTTGTGTTGTGTTGTGTTGTGTTGTGCTGTGTTGTGTTGTGCTGTGTTGTGTTGTGCTGTGTTGTGTTGTGCTGTGTTGTGCTGTGTTGTGTTGTGTTGTGCTGTGTTGTGCTGTGTTGTGTTGTGTTGTGTTGTGTTGTGCTGTGTTGTGTTGTGTTGTGCTGTGTTGTGTTGTGCTGTGTTGTGCTGTGTTGTGCTGTGTTGTGCTGTGTGTGTTGATGGGGTCCGTGTGCTGTGTACCTTTACTGTTAGCACTGACAGCTTCTCCAGCTAATGCGCTCCTATAGGGTACTGTGTCAAAGGCTTTCTGGCATCCAAAAATATGCAGTCTGTCCACCCTTTTCTTGTCAAATGTGTGACACTGGGCCATAGAACTGTATTAAAACTCGTGTGTGTGTGTGTGTGTGTGTGTACTTACCTAATTGCCTAATTGTACTTACCTAATTGTGCTTGCGGGGGTTGAGCTCTGGCTCTTTGGTCCCGCCTCTCAACCGTCAATCAACTGGTGTACAGATTCCTGAGCCTATTGGGCTCTATCATATCTACATTTGAAACTGTGAATGGAGTCAGCCTCCACCACATCACTTCCTAATGCATTCCATTTGCTAACTACTCTGACACTGAAAAAGTTCTTTCTAACGTCTCTGTGGCTCATTTGGGTACTCAGCTTCCACCTGTGTCCCCTTGTTCGCGTCCCACCAGTGTTGAAAAGTTCGTCCTTGTTTACCCGGTCGATACCCCTGAGGATTTTGTAGGTTGTGATCATGTCCCCCCTTACTCTTCTGTCTTCCAGTGTCGTGAGGTGCATTTCCCGCAGCCTTTCCTCATAACTCATGCCTCTTAGTTCTGGGACTAGTCTAGTAGCATACCTTTGGACTTTTTCCAGCTTCGTCTTGTGCTTGACAAGGTACGGGCTCCATGCTGGGGCCGCATACTCCAGGATTGGTCTTACATATGTGGTGTACAAGATTATGAATGATTCCTTACACAGGTTCCTGAACGCCGTTCTGATGTTAGCCAGCCTCGCATATGCCGCAGACGTTATTCTCTTTATGTGGGCTTCAGGAGACAGGTTTGGTGTGATATCAACTCCTAGATCTTTCTCTCTGTCTGTTTCATTAAGTACTTCATCTCCTATTCTGTATCCTGTGCCTGGCCTCCTGTTTCCACTGCCTAGTTTCATTACTTTGCATTTACTCGGGTTGAACTTCAACAGCCATTTGTTGGACCATTCACTCAGTCTATCCAGGTCATCTTGTAGCCTCCTACTATCATCCTCTGTTTCAATCCTCCTCATAATTTTTGCATCGTCGGCAAACATTGAGAGGAACGAATCTATACCCTCTGGGAGATCATTTACATATACCAGAAACAGTATAGGTCCAAGGACTGACCCCTGCGGGACTCCACTTGTGACGTCTCGCCAATCTGAGACCTCACCCCTCACACAGACTCGTTGTCTCCTGTTGCTTAGGTATTCCTCTATCCACCGGAGTACCTTCCCTCTCACTCCAGCCTGCATCTCCAACTTTCGCACTAGCCTCTTGTGGGGCACTGTATCAAAGGCAGGTGTGTGTGTGTGTGTGTGTGTGTGTGTGTGTGTACTTATCAAGCTGTAGTTGTACTCACCTATTTGTGCTTGCGGGGGTTGAGCTCTGGCACTCCGCCTCACAACTGTCAATCAATTGGTGTACAGGTTCCTGAGCCTATTGGGCTCTATCATATCTACATTTGAAACTGTGTATGGAGTCAGCCTCCACCACATCACTGCCTAATGCATTCCATTTGTCAACCACTCTGACACTAAAAAAGTTTTTTCTAACGTCTCTGTGGCTCATGTGGGTACTCAGTTTCCACCTGTGTCCCCTTGTTCGCGTCCCACCAGTGTTAAGCCGTTTATCTTTATCTACTCTGTCAATTCCTCTGAGATTTGTATAGGTGGTGATAATGTCTCCTCTTCCTCATTTGTCTTCCAGTGTCGTGAAGTTTAATTCCAGTAATCTTTCCTCACACACACACACACACACGCACACACACACACACACACACACACACACACACACACACACAGGAAGCAGCCCGTAGCAGCTGTCTAACTCCCAGGTACCTATTTACTGCTAGGTAACAGGTGCATCAGGGTGAAAGAAACTCCACCCATTTGTCTCTGCCAATAACGGCAATCGAACCCAGGCCACAGGATTACGAAGTGCTGCGCGCTGTCCACTCAGCTACCAGACCCCTGTGTGTGCGTGCGTGCGTGCGTGTGCGTGTGCGTGTACACTCCGGGTGGTGAGTGAGGCAAGCTGCCTCAGGGGAAACTGACGCTAAAACGTTCTCATACGTTAATCTCATCATCAATATGCAAATTAGCTAATTAATGAATCAGTTTTTTGTATTAAGAATGCCATAACTCCTTGGCCAAGAATATGATCACGCTAACTACTTCAGAAACTTAGAGGTTATCTTCAGGTTATCTTGAGATGATTTCGGGGGCTTAGCATCCCCGCGGCCCGGTCTCGACCAGGCCTCCTTTCAAGGACGTCTATATTATTATTAACATTTTTATTGACAAAATTAATTACAATTTTTCCTAATCTGAGGATTTCGATTAAGTCTTATTAAAGTGAGGATAATGGTGGTATTGACTGTCACGCAGGACAGAGGGTCATACATAAGACAATAGGTCTAAACTGTAGGCTGAAGCACATATATATCATGGTTACAATCAATGTTTTAATGTATGGATATGTAAAAACAACTTTCTATTGTGCACTGCCACACAAGGGCAGGGATGGGTTCATAAGTGATGCACCTTAGAAGTAATATAAATAAAAATTGTTCTTCATTCTTTAAAATGGACAAGCAAATTTTGGATAAATTGTTAGGATGTCGTCCAGAACACCTGAGTCAATAAAATAGTTACACAGTTGGTGGTACAAGAGGCCAGGAGGTCTAAAGTCCTTTACGGTTTCACATTCATCAATATAGTGTTCTAGTGAAGGCATTAAAGGTTTATCACAGAGTTTACAATCTGAGTATTCTGGTAGTGGCTCAGCCTCACTAACCTGCCAGATGTGTCTATAGCCAAGGCGAATTACCACAATTACTACATCACATTGCCTGGCCCGGTTACTGTGCTGACCATACAAATACCTATTATTACAAAACTTGTCATAACTTTTAATACTGCAGCTTTCAGGTCTCTGGGCATTTCTTAGTTCTTCTAAATCTGAATGAATTTCTTTAATTTGTATGTTTCTAATAACTGCATTAGATAGTCCAAAGTCATAATCAATGTTTTCTTTTCTGCAAGCCTCATTGGCTTGCAGCTCATTGGCTCAGATCTACAAAGTCATGTTTTCCAACTCCAACATGGGATGGGATTGTTTATCTTGAGGTTATCTTGAGATGAATTCGCGGCTTTAATGTCCCTGCGGCCCGGTCCTCGACCAGGCCTCCACCCCCAGGAAGCAGCCCGTGACAGCTGACTAACACCCAGGTACCTATTTTACTGCTAGGTAACAGGGTGGCATAGGGTGAATTAAAATCTGCCCATTGCTTCTCTCCGGCGCTCGGGATCGAACCCGGGACCACAGGATCACAAGTCCAGCGTGCTGTCCGCTCGGCCGACCGGATCCACACAAATTTTATACAAGAGTTATTATCATTGGTAAAAATTGCATTAAATTTAATATGAAAAGGTACTTCAGACATACATTGTGATGAGTTACTTACTACCTAAGCAATGTGGGTATCTTTTTTTGACGTATCAAGAGCTATTTATGAATATGTATATAATGACGTTTATATGTATACATTTGACCAGAATCTATATATCCAGTTTCTATTAAATTATCGATAATTTGATTTATGAATTATTTTAGAATATTATGTTAATGACGTGATATTATTTTTCTCTCCTTCAGGTGAGTGTTTCGTCCTCGTGTTGCGTCCCGTGTGTTGCGTCCCATGTGTTGCGTCCTTGTGTTGCGTCCCATGTGTTGAAGTGGATCCTCGCTTCAGGTGAGCGTTGCGTCCCGCGTGTTGAAGTGAGCCCTCGCTTCAGGTGAGCGTTGCGTCCCTTGTGTTGCGTCCCTCGTGTTGAAGTGGATCCTCGCCTTCAGGTGAGTGTTGCGTCCTTGTGTTGCGTCCCTTGTGTTGCGTCCCTTGTGTTGCGTCCCTCGTGTTGCGTCCTTGTGTTGGCGTGGGCCAGGTGGTGCCAGGGCCAGCCTCGTCTACCCTGGTAAAGAAGGTAGGGGTAGATTAAGTAGATATGTGGGGTGCCCCCTATTGAGTAGTGACATGCCCCGTAGATCATGAGAGGCTGGGAGAAGGGGGAAGGGGGAAGGGGGGGTGCGGGGGAAGGAGGGGGGGGAGGGGGAAGAGGGGGGGGGGGGGTCAATACACTGCCCTCTTTATCTCCTCAATTTCGGTAGAATCTTCGAGTGTTTTTCAATGTGGCGGCGTCGCGCGGCGAGCCACGGGGGTGCTGGAAGCTGCAGTGTGCCGCGGGGGAGATAAGACACCCTAGGGACACCCCAGGGACACCCTAGGGACACCCCAGGGACACCCTAGGGACACCCTAGGGACACCCCAGGGACACCCTAGGGACACCCCAGGGACACCCTAGGGACACCCTAGGGACACCCCAGGGACACCCTAGGGACACCCTAGGGACACCCCAGGGACACCCCAGGGACACCCTAGGGACACCCTAGGGACACCCCAGGGACACCCCAAGGACACCCCAGGGACACCCCAGGGACACCCTTGGGACACCCTAGGGACACCCTAGGGACAGCTTTAGGACGCTACGGAGGGACATATTACTCGTTTATTGAATGTTAGAGGGAGGTTGGCTGTCTGTCTGTGTGTCTGTCTGTGTGTCTGTCTGTGTGTGTCTACTGCCACTTGGTGCTGTGGTAGTGCTGGTGGCCTGTCACGTGACGCACCTTGCGTCGTGACGCACCTTGCTTCGTGACGCACCTTGCTTCGTGACGCACCTTGCTTCGTGACGCACCTTGCGTCGTGACGCACCTTGCTTCGTGACGCACCTTGCGTCGTGACGCACCTTGCGTCGTGACGCACCTTGCTTCGTGACGTACCTTGCGTCAAGACCATAGAGCGATTGCCCATAAAATGAGATCAATTGGAATAACAGGTACAGTAGGGCGTTGGAAGGGTACAGTCCTTGTACCACTGTTTAAGTCTGTACCTCAGGGTACAGTCCTTGTACCACTGTTTAGCTCTGTACCTCAGGGTACAGTCCTTGTACCACTGTTTAGCTCTGTACCTCAGGGTACAGTCCTTGTACCACTGTTTAGCTCTGTACCTCAGGGTACAGTCCTTTGTACCATTGTTTAGCTCTGTACCTCAGGGTACAGTCCTTTGTACCACTGTTTAGCTCTGTACCTCAGGATACAGTCCTTTGTACCACTGTTCAGCCCTGTATCTCAGGGTACAGTCCTTTGTACCACTGTTTAGCTCTGTACCTCAGGGTACAGTCCTTGTACCACTGTTTAGCTCTGTACCTCAGGGTACAGTCCTTGTACCACTGTTTAGCTCTGTACCTCAGGGTACAGTCCTTGTACCACTGTTTAGCTCTGTACCTCAGGGTACAGTCCTTGTACCACTGTTTAGCTCTGTACCTCAGGGTACAGTCCTTGTACCACTGTTTAGCTCTGTACCTCAGGGTACAGTCCTTGTACCACTTTTTAGCTCTGTACCTCAGGGCACAGTCCTTGTACCACTGTTTAGCTCTGTACCTCAGGGTACGGTCCTTGTACCACTGTTTAGCTCTGTACCTCAGGGCACGGTCCTTGTACCACTGTTTAGCTCTGTACCTCAGGGTACAGTCCTTGTACCACTGTTTAGCTCTGTACCTCAGGGTACAGTCCTTGTACCACTGTTTAGCACTGTACCTCAGGGTACAGTCCTTGTACCACTGTTTAGCTCTGTACCTCAGGGTACAGTCCTTGCACCACTGTTTAGCACTGTACCTCAGGGTACAGTCCTTGTACCACTGTTTAGCACTGTACCTCAGGGTACAGTCCTTGTACCACTGTTTAGCTCTGTACCTCAGGGTACAGTCCTTGTACCACTGTTTAGCTCTGTACCTCAGGGTACAGTCCTTGCACCACTGTTTAGCACTGTACCTCAGGGTACAGTCCTTGTACCACTGTTTAGCACTGTACCTCAGGGTACAGTCCTTGTACCACTGTTTAGCTCTGTACCTCAGGGTACAGTCCTTGCACCACTGTTTAGCACTGTACCTCAGGGTACAGTCCTTGTACCACTGTTTAGCATCTGTACCTC
>NC_091201.1:4412940-4430440 GCF_040958095.1 Procambarus clarkii
CTCTCTAGGGTGCACCATTATAGCACACTAGTGCTCTCTAGGGTGGACCATTATAGCACACTAGTGCTCTCTAGGGTGGACCATTATTGCACACTAGTGCTCTCTAGGGTGGACCATTATTGCACACTAGTACTCTCTAGGGTGCACCATTATAGCACACTAGTGCTCTCTAGGGTGGACCATTATTGCACACTAGTGCTCTCTAGGGTGGACCATTATTGCACACTAGTACTCTCTAGGGTGGACCATTATAGTACACTAGTACTCTCTAGGGTGGACCATTATAGTACACTAGTGCTCTCTAGGGTGGACTATTATTGCACACTAGTACTCTCTAGGGTGGACCATTATAGTACACTAGTGCTCTCTAAGGTGGACCATTATTGCACACTAGTGCTCTCTAGGGTGGACCATTATTGCACACTAGTGCCCTCTAGGGTGGACCATTATTGCACATTAGTGCTCTCTAGGGTGGACCATTATAGCATACTAGTGCTCTCTAGGGTGGACCATTATACCACACTAGTGCTCTCTAGGGTGGACCATTATTGCACATTAGCAGCTCCATTCAAAGCTGGAGAAACTGCTGACTTAGAGAACGTGCAAAGATCTTTCACTCCAAAGAATCCGTTTTAAGTATCTGAACGCAGAATAGAACAAGAAACAATAAATATAAATCTTACAAGTTTAGATTTAGGAAAGACCTGGGTAAATACTGGTATGATCACGGGGGGGGGGGAGGGGTGTTGACTTATGGAACCACTTCCCGGGTGACATAGTAGAAGGCTCAACCTGATTGTTTCAAGCGTAGGACAAACATATGTGAATGAGTCTTATGGTCTTGTAGCTACGTGCCTATAGGAGTTATATCAACACAACACCAACCTTCAAACTGACTGAAGAACACAAAAAAATTAATGTGTAGTATTTCAGAATTGGTTAGGGATATACATATAATTAGACAAGGACTCTTCAATGATGTTTCTCATTGTATTTGAAGAGTTGAATACTAACTCTTGAGCCCCGCCTTACCAGCTGTCGGTGCTCTAGTACTGTGACTCTCGACCTGTTTGCTGTCATATTTACCTGAAAATTAATGCATTCATTTCAACATATTTCTCCCATAAGGTAAATATTATCTTGCATATATCTCTGTCTCAACATGTCCTCTCTAACAACATTATTATGCCCCCTCAGAATCCACCCCCACATGGCCCCCTCCTCATAGCCCCACCCCCACATGGCCCCCACATGGCCCCCTCCACATGGCCCCCCTCCCCCCACCACACTGCCCCCCACATAAGAAGCGAGCAGTGTGGCAGACTGACAACGGACCCCCCCACACACCGTCGAGGATGGAGGCGTCGCTGGCCTAATACACACACACTGCTTCCTCCTGACCTGCATGACTTCATCACCTCCCTCCCTCCCTCTCTATCCTCCCTATCCCTCCCTCCCTATCCCTCCCTGTCCAGCCGGGCCAGCAGCCACACCCACAAGAGAGGTGGTCCTCCGGCCGTCCTCTGAGGAACCTCCACCTACCAATTACTGAAGGAACTTAATTAAATTTTGACAAGAGCAAGAACGCAGCAGCGAGATGGCTTTGACTGAGGCGACGAAGAGGGAATACGAGGTGAGAGGTAGAGGGAAGAGGGGAGAGGGAAGAGGGAGAGGGGAGAAGGAAGAGGGAGAGGGGAGAGAGGGAGAGGGGAGAGAAAATATTGCGTGTGGTGTGGAGTGTGACCTCAACAAAGGGGACCCACACAGACCAGGTGCTCCGTCACTCAAGCCTTGAGGTACAAACCTGCCTGTGATGGCACCTTTGATCTCTGGCTCCTGCTCTTAATTGCTACGTTCGCTGTGACGCCATATTCACTGACCGTTATATTTCCTCCTGGCTCTCACACTCCCGTGGTATACCCGGAGCATACCTGGATAGGGTTTCCAGAGTTCTCCTACTCCCTGAGCTCGGCCTGACTTGTGATAACGTGGTCCACCAGGCTGTTGCTGGGAGCGGCCCGCAGGTCCACATATCCACTACAACCTGGTTGGTCCGGCACTTCTTGCAAGAACTTATCTAAGTGCCTCTTGAAGACGTCCATCTTTGTTACAGCAATATTTCTAATGCTTGCTGGGAGGGTGTTGAACAGCTGTGGACCTCTGATGTTCAGTGTTCTCTGATTGTGCCTATGGCACCTCTACTCTTCACTGGTTCTGTTCTGCACTTCCTTCCGTATTTTTCGCTCCAGTATGTTGTTATTTTACTGTGTAGATTAGGGACCTGGCCATCCAGTATTTTCCAGGTGTATATTATTTGAAATCTCTCTCGTCTCCTTTCCAGTGAGTACATTTGGAGAGCTTTGAGACGATCCCAATAATTTAGGTGCTTTATCTCGTCTATGCGTGCCGTATATGTTCTCTGTATTCCCTCTATTTCAGCAATCTCTCCTGCTCTGAAGGGGGAAGTGAGTACTGAGCAGTACTCAAGACGGGACAACACAAGTGACTTGAAGAGTACAACCATTGTGATGGGATCCCTGGACTTGAAAATTCTCGTAATCCATCCGATCATTTTTCTGGCTGACGCAATATTTGCTTGGTTATGCTCCCTAAACGTTAGGTCGTCAGACATCATTATTCCCAAATCCTTAACATGTTGTTTTCCTACTATGGACAGATTCGATTGTGTTTTGTACCCTGTATTATGTTTCAGATCCTCATTTTTACCGTACCTGAGTACCTGGATTTTATCACTGTTAAACATGTTATTTTCTGCTGCCCAAGCAAAGACTACTGATATCTAAGCCACCCTCCTTCCCCCTCACCCTGCCGTCTAAGACACCCTCGTCCCCCCTCACCCTGCCGTCTAAGTCCCCCTCGTCCCCCCTCACCCTGCCGTCTAAGACACCCTCGTCCCCCCCCTCACCCTGCCGTCTAAGACACCCTTGTTCCCCCCTCACCCTGCCGTCTAAGACACCCTTGTTCCCCCCTCACCCTGCCGTCTAAGACACCCTTGTTCCCCCCTCACCCTGCCGTCTAAGACACCCTTGTTCCCCCCTCACCCTGCCGTCTAAGACACCCTTGTTCCCCCCTCACCCTGCCGTCTAAGACACCCTTGTTCCCCCCTCACCCTGCCGTCTAAGTCCCCCTCGTCCCCCCTCACCATGCCGTCTAAGACACCCTCGTTCCCCCTCACCCTGCCGTCTAAGACACCCTCGTCCCCCCTCACCCTGCCGTCTAAGACACCCTCGTCCCCCCCTCACCCTGTAGATATCTTCCTCCGTAGCAGATTCTTAACTAAATTAATACCGAGAATTCAATAAAGTAGTGCATATAAGGGGAGAAAGGGAGGGGAGAGGGGAGAAAGGGAGGAGAGAGGGGAGAAATGTAAGGGAGAGGGGAATACGAGAAAGAAAAGGATTTAAGATCTTAAAAAGTGAAAGTTCTGAGAAGGGAGAGGAAACGGGAAAGTATAAGGGAAAGCTGAAGATGAAATGGATATGAGAGCTCGAGGGGGGGGGGGGGAAGGAGAAAGCTGAGAGAGAAAGAATGAAGCTGAGAAAGCAAAGAGAAAGCTGAGAGGGCAAGAGGACAGCTGAGGGGACACAACACACCTGTGTTGCACCACACCTGTGGTCCACCACACCTGTGGTCCACCACACCTATGGGTCCACCACACCTGTGGTCCGCCACACCTGTGGGTCCACCACACCTGTGGGTCCACCACACCTGTAGTCCACCACACCTGTAGTCCACCACACCTGTGGGTCCACCACACCTGTGGGTCCACCACACCTGTGGTCCGCCAAACCTAGGGGTCCACCACACCTGTGGTCCACCACACCTGTGGGTCCACCACACCTGTAGTCCACCACACCTGTGGTCCACCACACCTGTGGTCCACCACACCTGTGGTCTACCACACCTGTGATACCACACCTGTGATCCACCACACCTGTGGTCCACCACACCTGTGGGTCCACCACACCTGTAGTCCACCACACCTGTAGTCCACCACACCTGTGGGTCCACCACACCTGTAGTCCACCACACCTATGGGTCCACCACACCTGTGGGTCCACCACACCTGTGGTCCACCACTTACATAGCCAACACTTCGTCTGTCTGCTATCCTCTGGCCTTCCCGAACGACTCTCAACTGCTGTCTAGGGTTATCACGGCAAGCAATTTCCGCCGCTATGGAAAGGTGTTTGAAGAGTTAATTTAGATTAGTAACTGGTCTTGAAATTAAATGAAATAATTAAGTGCTTAATGCGTCTAGAATTTAATTTGACAGATTTTCTGTCAAATGAAATATCCTGAGTTCATTTTATTAAGAGATTGACTAGTAAATTTTTAATAATGTTTTTACTGCATATAATTAATGTTAATTCGACACATTTTTAAATGGAACTTTGTTCAATTTTTTCGTGAAATATTAAAAATAAAAATGTATTAACTGACAAAATATTCTATATAATACTTTTCAGAAATGCAGCGCCAACCCACACATACACAGACACACACACACACATATACACACACGCACACACACACATACACAGACACACACACACATATATACACACACGCACACACGCACACACACACACACACACACACACACACACACACACACACACACACACACACACACACACACACACACACACGATCTTCAAGAAAGGCGATAGGGAGGAGGCACTTAACTATAGACCTGTATCACTGACAAGCATCCCCTGTAAAATACTGGAAAGAATAATTAGGCTACGACTGGTTGCACACCTGGAGAACATTAGGTTTGTGAACAAACATCAACATGGGTTCTGGACAGGGAAATCGTGCCTAACAAATCTTCTGGAATTCTATGATAAAATAACGAGGTAAGACAGGACAGAGATGGTTGGGCAGACTGCATATTTCTGGACTGCCAAAAAGCCATTGATACAGTACCGCACATGAGACTGCTGTTCAAGCTCGAGAGGCAGGCGGGGGTGGGGGAAAAGGTCCTAGCATGGATAAGGAACTACCTAACAGGAAGGAGCCAAAGAGTTACGGTAAGGGGCGAGAAGTCGGACTGGCGAACAGTAACAAGTGGAGTACCACAAGGATCGGTGCTGGGACCAATTCTATTTCTTGTATATGTTAACGACATGTTTACAGGCGTAGAGTCCTACATGTCGATGTTTGCGGATGACGCAAAGTTGATGAGAAGAGTTGTGACAGATGAGGATTGCAGGATCCTCCAAGAGGACCTGAACAGGTTGCAGAGATGGTCAGAGAAATGGCTACTGGAATTCAACACGAGCAAATGTAAAGTTATGGAAATGGGACTAGGTGATAGGAGACCAATGGGACAGTACACAATGAAGGGGAACAGCCTACCTGTGACGACGCGAGAAAGAGACCTGGGTGTGGACGTAACACCTAATCTATCTCCTGAGGCACATATAAATAGGATAACGACAGCAGCGTACTCTACACTGGCAAAAGTTAGAACGTCATTCAGAAACCTAAGTAAGGAGGCATTTAGGGCGCTTTACACTGCCTACGTGAGGCCAGTCTTAGAGTATGCCACCTCATCATGGAGTCCACATCTGAAGAAGCATATAATGAAACTGGAAAAGGTTCAGAGGTTTGCAACGAGACTCGTCCCAGAGCTACGAGGGATGGGGTATGAGGAGCGCGTGAGGGAACTGTGCCTTACGACACTAGACAGAAGAAGGGAGAGGGGGGACATGATAGGAACGTATAAGATACTCAGAGGGATTGACAGATTGGACATAGACGAAATGTTCACACGGAATAGTAACAGAACGAGGGGACATGGATGGAAGCTTGAAACTCAGATGAGTCACAGAGATGTTAAGAAGTTTTCTTTTAGCGTGAGAGTAGTGGGAAAATGGCATGCACTTAAGGAACAGGTTGTGGAAGCAAATACTATTCATAATTTTAAAACCAAGTATGATAGGGAAATGGGACAGGAGTCATTGCAGTAAACAACCGATGCTCGAAAGGCGGGATCCAAGAGTCAATGCTCGATCCTGCAGACACAACTAGGTGAGTACAACTAGGTGAGTACACACACACACACACACACACACACACACACACACACACACACACACACACACACACACACACACACACACACACACACACGCACACACGCACGCACGCACACACACACACACACATACATACACACACAGGGGGGCCTCGTAGTCTGGTGGATAGCGCGCAGGATTCGTAATTCTGTGGCGCGGGTTCGATTTCCGCACGAGGCAGAAACAAATGGGCAAAGTTTCTTTCACCCTGAATGCCCCTGTTACCTAGCAGTAAATCGGTACCTGGGAGTTAGTCAGCTGTCACGGGCTGCTTCCTGGTGTGTGTGTGTGTGTGTGGTGTGGTGTGGAAAAAAAAAAAAAAGTAGTTAGTAAACAGTTGATTGACAGTTGAGAGGCGGGCCGAAAGAGCAAAGCTCAACCCCCGTAAAAACAGAACTAGTAAACACACAGCATCCTGGAGTATGCGGCCCCAGCATGGAGCCCGTACCTTGTCAAGCACAAGACAACGCTGGAAAAAGTCCAAAGGTATGCCACTAGAGTAGTCCCAGAACTAAGAGGTATGAGTTACCAGGAAAGGCTGCGTGAACTGCACCTCACGTCGCTGGAAGACAGACGAGCTCGGGGAGACATGATCACAACCTACAAAATCCTCAGGGGGAATTGACAGTGTAGACAAGGATGGATTATTTAGCCCGGGTGGAACACGCACAAGGGAACACAGGTGGAAACTGTGTACCCAAACGTGCCAGAGTCAAGCCATAACAGTGACTGCCACAGTGACAGACTGGTAGCCATAACAGTGAGTGCCACAGTGACAGACTGGTAGCCATAACAGTGACTGCCACAGTGACAGACTGGTAGCCATAACAGTGACTGCCACAGTGACAGACTGGTAGCCATAACAGTGACTGCCACAGTGACAGACTGGTAGCCATAACAGTGACAGACTGGTAGCCATAACAGTGACTGTCACAGTGACAGACTGGTAGCCATAACAGTGAGTGCCACAGTGACAGACTGGTAGCCATAACAGTGACTGCCACAGTGACAGACTGGTAGCCATAACAGTGAGTGCCACAGTGACAGACTGGTAGCCATAACAGTGACAGACTGGTAGCCATAACAGTGACTGTCACAGTGACAGACTGGTAGCCATAACAGTGAGTGCCACAGTGACAGACTGGTAGCCATAACAGTGACTGCCACAGTGACAGACTGGTAGCCATAACAGTGAGTGCCACAGTGACAGACTGGTAGCCATCTTTAAGACACTTGTGCCGTCTCAAGGAGGAGCGACGCTAGCCACTAACTACCGTACCACCATTAACACAAGACGAGCACAAGGACCCGCTCTGGGGTCCTGGTGTCGTCTAGGGAATAGATGATGATAATGATGGCTAACTATCTACCTTGTGCTGCTTCCGGGGATCAATGTCCCCGCGGCCCGGTCTCCTGGTTAATGGTCTGGTCAACTAGGCTGTTGGACGCAGTCTGACGTGATCTCTGCACAGGGAATTAATGGCACTGGTAGTTAGTGTTGGACAGAACAGTCATTAAGGAAAGAGAATTAAGAATTGTTAGTGTGTGTATTCACCTAGTTGTATTCACCTAGTTGTGCTTGCAGGGGTTGAACTCTGCTCTTTGGGCCCGCCTCTCAACTGTCAATCAATCAACTGTTACTAACTACTAATTTTTTTTTCACACGCACACCCCCATGAAGCAGGCCGTAGCAGCTGTCTAACTCGCAGGTACCTATTTACTGCTAGGTAACAGGGGGCATCAGGGTGAAAGAAACTCTGCCCATTTACTCCCCCCCCTAACAAAGTTTGACCTGAAAAAGAACGCATTGGAAAGCTTAGCGTTCAAGGGGCCGCGGACGGGGTCATTAGCAGTTGGGACAAGAGATAACGACTTCCCTAAGAAAATGTGTCCAGCGATAGCGACTTTAAACACTGGAGCTTAAAACCTGTTATCTGTATAGCTCCTCGCTATCTTCCCTAGCCCTGCCCGCCCCCCCTTCCTCCCTCCCTTACCTTCCTGCTCCATGTCTCTTCCCTCCCTTCCCTCCCTACCCAACAACACTCTCCCCCAGGGAGTGTGTTTCTCTCTCTCTCTCTCTCTCTCTCTCTCTCTCTCTCTCTCTCTCTCTCTCTCTCTCTCTCTCTCTCTCTCTCTCTCTCTCTCTCTCTCTCTCGCTCTCTCTTTTCCCCTCTCTCTCCTCCCCTCTCCTCCCCTCTCTCTCTCCTCCCCTCTCTCTCTCCTCCCCTCTCTCTCTCTCCTCCCCTCTCTCTCTCTCCTCCCCTCTCTCTCTCTCTCCTCCCCTCTCTCTCTCTCTCCTCCCCTCTCTCTCTCTCTCTCTCTCTCTCTCTCTCTCTCTCTCTCTCTCTCTCTCTCTCTCTCTCTCTCTCTCTCTCTCTCCTCCCCTCTCTCTCTCTCCTCCCCCCTCTCTCTCTCCTCCCCTCTCTCTCTCTCCTCCCCTCTCTCTCTCTCCTCCCCTCTCTCTCTCTCCTCCCCTCTCTCTCTCTCCTCCCCTCTCTCTCTCTCCTCCCCTCTCTCTCCTCCCCTCTCTCTCTCTCCTCCCCTCTCTCTCTCTCCTCCCCTCTCTCTCTCTCCTCCCCTCTCTCTCTCTCTCCTCCCCTCTCTCTCTCTCTCCTCCCCTCTCTCTCTCTCTCCTCCCCTCTCTCTCTCTCTCTCTCTCTCTCTCTCTCTCTCTCTCTCTCTCTCTCTCTCTCTCCTCCCCTCTCTCTCTCTCCTCCCCCCTCTCTCTCTCCTCCCCTCTCTCTCTCTCCTCCCCTCTCTCTCTCTCCTCCCCTCTCTCTCTCTCCTCCCCTCTCTCTCTCTCCTCCCCTCTCTCTCTCTCCTCCCCTCTCTCTCTCCTCCCCTCTCTCTCTCCTCCCCTCTCTCTCTCTCCTCCCCTCTCTCTCTCTCCTCCCCTCTCTCTCTTCTCCCCTCTCTCTCTCCTCCCCTCTCTCTCTCCTCCCCTCTCTCTCTCCTCCCCTCTCTCTCTCCTCCCCTCTCTCTCTCCTCCCCCCCCTCTCTCTCTCTCTCTCTCCTCCCCTCTCTCTCTCCTCCCCTCTCTCTCTCCTCCCCCCTCTCTCTCTCTCTCTCTCTCCTCCCCTCTCTCTCTCGCCTCGGTGATGTAGACATTTTTGCTCCTGGTGAGAGACGCTCCAGTTACCGTCTCGGCGCCATTTTTGTTTAAAGTATTATGTAAAAATCTAAGTTGATGGGTCGTAAATAAGTTGGGCCAGGGAGGCCCAACTTGGCCGCTAACTTTTGTGTGTTAAATGAGCGGTTTGAACTGTTTCGCGGCCCAAGGATCCCTCACCTAGTCTTTACCAATCCCGGATTGGGGGTTTAATGCTCTAGGTGAACTAGCTTATTGATTAGCATTGGAGGAGTTGATTAGCACCCTTAACTAGCACTGGAGGGGTTGATTAGCATTCTTAACTAGCACTGGAGGGGTTGATTAGCATCCTTAACTAGCACTGGAGGGGTTGATTAGCATCCTTAACTAGCAATGGAGGGGTTGATTAGCATTCTTAACTAGCACTTGAGGGGTTGATTAGCATTCTTAACTAGCACTTGAGGGGTTGATTAGCATTCTTAATTAGCACTGGAGGGGGTTGATTAGCATCCTTAACTAGCACTGGAGGGTTGATTAGCATCCTTAACTAGCACTGGAGGGGTTGATTAGCATTCTTAACTAGCACTTGAGGGGTTGATTAGCTTTCTTAACTAGCACTTGAGGGGTTGATTAGCATCCTTAACTAGCACTGGAGGGGTTGATTAGCATTCTTAACTAGCACTGGAGGGTTGATTAGCATCCTTAACTGGCACTGGGGAGTTGATTAGCATCCTTAACTAGCACTTGAGGGGTTGATTAGCATCCTTAACTAGCACTTGAGGGGTTGATTAGCATCCTTAACTAGCAGAGAGGAGTTGATTAGCATCCTTAACTAGCACTTAGGAATTGATTAGCATCCTTAACTAGCACTTGAGGGGTTGATTAGCATCCTTAACTAGCACTGGGGGGGTTAATTAGCATCCTTAACTAGCACTGGGGGGGTTGATTAGCATTCTTAACTAGCACTGAAGGGGTTGATTAGCATCCTTAACTAGCACTTGAGGGGTTGATTAGCATCTTTAACTAGCACTGGAGGGGTTGATTAGAATCCTTAACTAGCACTTGAGGGATTGATTAGCATCCTTAACTAGCACTGGAGGGATTGATTAGCATCCTTAACTAGCACTGGAGGGGTTGATTAGCATCCTTAACTAGCACTGGAGGGGTTGATTAGCATCCTTAACTAGCACTGGAGGGTTGATTAGCATCCTTAACTAGCACTTGAGGGTTGATTAGCATCCTTAACTAGCACTGGAGGGATTGATTAGCATCCTTAACTAGCACTGGAGGGTTGATTAGCATCCTTAACTAGCACTTGAGGGTTGATTAGCATCCTTAACTAGCACTTGAGGGTTGATTAGCATCCTTAATTAAATTAACTAGCACTGGAGGGGTTGATTAGCATCCTTAACTAGCACTGGAGGGTTGATTAGCATCCTTAACTAGCACTTGAGGGTTGATTAGCATCCTTAACTAGCACTTGAGGGTTGATTAGCATCCTTAACTAGCACTGGAGGGGTTGATTAGCATCCTTAACTAGCACTTGAGGGTTGATTAGCATCCTTAACTAGCACTGGAGGGGTTGATTAGCATCCTTAACTTGCACTTGAGGGGTTGATTAGCATCCTTAACTAGCACTGAAGGGGATGATTAGCATCCTTAACTAGCACTGGAGGGGTTGATTAGCATCCTTAACTAGCACTGGAGGGGTTGATTAGCATCCTTAACTTGCACTTGAGGGGTTGATTAGCATCCTTAACTAGCACTGGGGAGATGATTAGCATCCTTAACTTGCACTTGAGGGGTTGATTAGCATCCTTAACTAGCACTTGAGGGATTGATTAGCATCTTTAACTAGCACTGAAGGGGATGATTAGCATCCTTAACTTGCACTTGAGGGGTTGATTAGCATCCTTAACTAGCACTTGAGGGATTGATTAGCATCCTTAACTAGCACTGGATTAAGCTAGCCAAACCGTTCCTAGCCTAGCATAACCTACCTTAACCTGTCAAGTCTAAAACTTTAACTTTGCTGATTTTTGTATCATCTGCCAAGGACGACACGAAGCTGTGACTTGTATTTTTGTCTATATCAGATATGAGGATAAGGAACAGCAGTGGTGCAAGAACTGTTCCTTGAAGTACAGAGCTTTTAACTGCGCTTAGACTCGATTTTACAGTTTCACTGTAATTCCATTCCTTTCGAGGACTTTTATGATGCGAGATGTTAGTGTTATCGGTCTGTAATTTTTTTTGCCACTGCTTTGCTGCCTCCTTTATAGAGTGGTGCTATCTTTGCTGGGTTTTATGTTGGGGATAACAGCAGTGTCTAGGCTCTGTCTCAAAAGAATGTTAAAGGTCTGCGTTAGTTTTTAGTTGATGCCATTCTTGATAAATATGGAATTTTAGGACTCAAGGGCAGGCTCAGCTTGCAAGGGTAGGCTCACCTGGCAAGGACTGGCTCATATAGCAAGGGCAGGCTCAGCTAGCAAGGGCAGGCTCATATAGCAAGGGCAGGCTCAGCTTGCAAGGACTGGCTCATATAGCAAGGGCAGGCTCAGCTAGCAAGGGCTGGCTCAGCTAGCAAGGGCTGGCTCAGCTAGCAAGGGCTGGCTCAGCTAGCAAGGGCTGGCTCAGCTAGCAAGGGCTGGCTCAGCTAGCAAGGGCTGGCTCAGCTAGCAAGGGCTGGCTCAGCTAGCAAGGGCTGGCTCAGCTAGCAAGGGCTGGCTCAGCTAGCAAGGGCTGGCTCAGCTAGCAAGGGCTGGCTCAGCTAGCAAGGGCTGGCTCAGCTGGCAAGGACAGGCTCAGCTGGCAAGGACTGGCTCATATAGCAAGGGCAGGCTCAGCTAGCAAGGACTGGCTCAGCTAGCAAGGGCTGGCTCAGCTAGCAAGGGCTGGCTCAGCTAGCAAGGGCTGGCTCAGCTAGCAAGGGCTGGCTCAGCTAGCAAGGGCTGGCTCAGCTAGCAAGGGCTGGCTCAGCTGGCAAGGACAGGCTCAGCTGGCAAGGGCAGGCTCAGCTGGCAAGGGCATGCTCAGCTGGCAAGGGCAGGCTCAGCTTGCAAGGGCAGGCTCAGCTAGCAAGGGCAGGCTCAGCTAGCAAGGGCAGGCTCAGCTAGCAAAGGCAGGCTCAGCTAGCAAAGGCAGGCTCAGCTGGCAAGGACAGGCTCAGCTAGCAAGGGCAGGCTCAGCTAGCAAGGGCTGGCTCAGCTTGCAAGGGCTGGCTCAGCTTGCAAGGGCAGGCTCAGCTAGCAAGGGCAGGCTCAGCTTGCAAGGGCAGGCTGTCTAAGGCTACTTCAAAGTTTAGTGGGATTATCTTGAGATGATTGATGATTGACAGTTGCTGTGGGTTAGGATGCCATCTGACATATATATGATTTGATGTTAGTGTCACATTCACAAAGAATTCGTTTGGATTATCGCTCTTCAGTGTGTTCAGGCCTCAGTACTTCCCTTATTTCCTTGTTGTCACCTGTGAAAGTTTCAGCTTCCTTGTGCTGGAGCCTAATGGTATATGTAGTTTTTATAATTGTATTTTTTATTGTATATAATTGTATTAATTGTATTTTTTGTATTTGTAGTTCCTCTCTATTTCACTGACGGCCTTTGCCTCTCCAAGATTTGAAATTTGTCTTGTTCCATTAGTTCAATCGTTACTATTTCCTTAAATAGAAACGATCCTTGTCAATCCTATCCTTGTCGTCCTTAGGATAGAGAGGAGTTCTTGAGTTGTCCTTAAATCGTTTTCTTAATTAAATTGAGTCCTTAAATCGTTTTCTTCACCTATAGAGGGAGCGCCGTTTGTCTCCCCTGAAACAGATATCAAGATATCTTGATATTTTTGATATCTTGAAACAGATCTAAAAAAAATCCTCTATTACCATTCTATTTTACGTGGATACTTTGGGACATTTAGACACTTCATAATACACTTTTTAAAAGTGTTTTTTAAGTGCTTTTGTAGAATGCAACAAAAAATATATATTCTGTGCATGTCACTACAATGTGTATATATATATATATATATATATATATATATATATATATATATATATATATATATATATATATATATATATATATATATATATATATATATATACATACGTACAATTTCGAACGCTGCTGGGCCAAAAACATGCAACATGTCCACTAGGTAATACAAGAGAATACAGCAATACAAGATTATAATTCATTAATATTTCCCTCTCAGACGCAGTTTGTCAATGTGGACAAGTGCTTGCATCTTGTGCCGGGGTGAGCATACGGTGCACTGAAGGCTTGCAAGATGCAACATGTCAAGGGCCCACTTTGCAAGTCAACAGTGTCGCCAGCTTTCAAGGTTGCTAGAGTATATGCAACACTGCTCCAGCCAGAGAGTGCACGCACTCTCTGGCTGGTATCAGAGTATGTACTCATTGGCCTGGCGTCGTTCCACCTACCACTCTTGTATCTGCTTGATACCTGGTTGATGGGGTTCTGGGAGTTCTTCTACTCCCCAAGCCCGGCCCGAGGCCAGGCTTGACTTGTGAGACTTTGGTCCACCAGGCTGTTGCTTGGAGCGGCCCGCAGGCCCACATACCCACCACAACCCGGTTGGTCCACCAGGCTGTTGCTTGGAGCGGCCCGCAGGCCCACATACCCACCACAGCCCGGTTGGTCCACCAGGCTGTTGCTTGGAGCGGCCCGCAGGCCTACATACCCACCACAGCCCGGTTGGTCCGGCACTCCTTGGAGAAAATAATCTAGTTTCCTCTTGAAGATGTCCACGATTGTTCCGGCAATATTTCTTATGCTCGCTGGGAAGACGTTGAACAACCGCGGACCTCTGATGTTTATACAGTGTTCTCTGATTGTGCCTATGGCCCCTCTGCTCTTCACTGGTTCTATTCTCCATTTTCTTCCATATCGTTCACTCCAGTACGTTGTTATTTTACTGTGTAGATTTGGGACCTGACCCTCCAGTATTTTCCACGTGTATATTATTTGGTATCTCTCTCGTCTCCTTTCTAGAGAGTACATTTGGAGAGCTTTGAGACGATCCCAATAATTTAGGTGTTTTATCTCGTCTATGCGTGCCGTATATGTTCTCTGTATTCCCTCTATTTCAGCAATCTCTCCTGCTCTGAAGGGGGAAGTGAGTACTGAGCAGTACTCAAGACGGGACAACACAAGTGACTTGAAGAGTACAACCATTGTGATGGGATCCCTGGATTTGAAAGTTCTCGTAATCCATCATATCATTTTTCTGGCTGACGCAATATTTGCTTGGTTATGCTCCCTAAACGTTAGGTCGTCGGACATCATTATTCCCAAATCCTTTACATGCTGTTTTCCTACTATGGGAAGATTTGATTGTGTTTTGTACCCTGTATTATGTTTCAGATCCTCATTTTTGCCGTACCTGAGTACCTGGAATTTATCACTGTTAAACATCATGTTATTTTCTGCTGCCCAGTCGAAAACTTTGTTGACATCTGCTTGTAGTTTTTCAATGTCTTCAGCACAGGTAGTGGACGAGGTAGTTGGCCGCCTGGTATCGAACCCCCGTCAATGACTCTGGTGATATTTTCTGTCTTCGTTTCGTACAGTGGTGGGATGATGGGTGATGATTTTGACACGTCCCATCATGAAGTGATGGAACACCAGACCCTCATCACCCCCAAACACAGCTCTCAACGCCCACACACGCCCATCAACGCAAACCCACACACACCCTCGCTAATCTCCAAGATAACAGATGTGATTAAAAAAAAATTGTTCGGCTGAGATGCATCGAACGCGAGACACGAAATTCACGTAGACAAGAGTGAGGCTCCAGGGTGTTTGGAGGCCCCAGGGGCACCTCCCCCAGGGGCACCTCCCCCCGGGGCACCTATCCCAGGGGACACCTCCCCCAGGGGACACCTCCCCCAGGGGCACCTCCCCCAGGGACACCTCCCCCAGGGGCCACCTCCCCCCAGGGGTGTAGCAGGTGGGGCAGGGGACAGCAGCAGCTGGTGTCCGTAGATGGGTCGTCACTGAGGCCCCCAGGTGCCTGGACCTCAGCTAGTGTGGCCATCAGCCACAGTGAGCAGTGTTAGGGGCCCTGGTTATTGTTGTGTGGTGGGCTGTGTGTGTGTGTGTGTGTGTGTGTGTGTGTGTGTGTGTGTGTGTGTGTGTGTGTGTGTGTGTGTGTGGTGTGTGTGTGTGTGTGTGTGTGTGTGTGGGTGTGTGTGTGTGTGTGTGGGTGTGTGTGTGTGTGTGTGGTGTGTGTGTGTGTGTGTGTGTGTGTGTGTGTGTGTGTGTGGGTGTGTGTGAGTGTGTGTGTGTGTGTTTGCGTGTGTGTGTGTGTGTGTGTGTGTACTCACCTATTTGTGCTTGCGGGGGTTGAGCTTGGCTCTTTGGTCCCGCCTCTCAACTGTCAATCAACAGGTGTACAGGTTCCTGAGCCTACTGGGCTCTATCATATCTACACTTGAAACTGTGTATGGAGTCAGCCTCCACCACATCACTGCCTAATGCATTCCATCCGTTAACTACTCTGACACTGAAAAAGTTCCTTCTAACGTCTCTGTGGCTCATGTGGGTACTCGGTTTCCACCTGTGTCCCCTTGTTCGCGTACCCATACATGGACTCCTATATTCAAAGTATATGGTTATAAAGTTGGCACTCCTCAGCCAGTGAGGGGCCCACAGGAGTGGCACTCCTCAGCCAGTGAGGGGCCCACAGGAGTGGCACCCCTCATCCAGTGAGGGGCCCACAGGAGTGGCACTCCTCAGCCAGTGAGGGGCCCACAGGAGTGGCACTCCTCAGCCAGTGAGGGGCCCACAGCAGTGGCACTCCTCAGCCAGTGAGGGGCCCACAGGAGTGGCACTCCTCAGCCAGTGAGGGCCCCACAGGAGTGGCACCCCTCATCCAGTGAGGGGCCCACAGGAGTGGCACTCCCGGGGCTGAGACAGTAAGTGGACAGGAAATAGTGGCGTGGACAGAAGTCATGACCTGACGCAACATATGACCTCATCTTTCACGACTTAACACAATAACCTCGAACCCTTCACCACGTTTTGGTCCCCTCTTCCTCCCTCCTCCACCTCCCCCCCCCCCATCCCTCCCTTCTCCTACCCCCCCCCTTCCCCCCTTCCACCTTTTTTTATTAGTTAACTCGCGAAGTCATTAGCCACACTAATGTTCCCTCGCTTCGTCTACTTCACCCTGATTCCCCTTGTTTCCCTAGACCCTAGTCCCACCACTCAAGCTGTACCCCCCTCCAGCACCCCTCACCCCCCTTTACCATTCCCTGCCCATTACAGGAATCTATTAAAAGTAATTTCCTACCAGCTCACCAATGACTCTACCACCGTCCACCACCATGACTGACAAGTTACCTGACCAGCCGAAAATCCTGCTGAAGAACCCCCTTGTCCCGCCCGGGATTCGAACCCGGGTAGACCACAAAGGTCCTATAAGGAACTTTCATGTTGCTGAAAGAACTTAGCAATAATAAAACACCCCCCTCCCCCCCCCCCCCCTCAGAGTTAAGTGGTTTGGGTGCTAATAAGCGAAATATGTCTTGCTGTCTCATTATAGAGGCCGGGGGGGGGGGGGAGGCTTGGAGACAGAGAGCTTGGGGGGGGGGCTAAGGGGGTTGGCGGGGCGGTTGAGGGGGGGGGGAGGGGTGGAAAGGGAAGGGGTGGGGTGAGCATAGTGTCGATCGAGACAAAGGAGTATATAGATGGAGATGGGGGGGGGAGGATAGAAGGATAGGGATGATAGAGAAATGGGAGAGGTAGAAGGTGGACATGGACGGTACAGGGGCAAGGGGAATAGTGGAAACAAAGGGAAGGGGGAGAGGGAGAGGATGAACGTGAGAGAGAGAGAGAGAGACAGAAGGGGTGTGAGAAGTGCTTCTGTTTACTAAGAAACTAAGAACTGTCCATATGGGATGACAGACTTGCTGTCGATATCTGTCAGTTCCACCACCGTCAAGGGCAGCATGGGTATGGTGCTGTCAGCTGGGCAGGTCTCTGTCTCCCACAAGCTGTGTATGCCTTTGGCATCATGGCGGACAAGGCAGTGGAAAATCCTTGTTTTCTAAAAGTGCCGGACCAACCGGGTTGTGGTGGGTATGTGGGCCTGCGGGCCGCTCCAAGCAACAGCCTGGTGGACCAACCGGGCTGTGGTGGGTATGTGGGCCTGCGAGTCGCTCCAAGCAACAGCCTGGTGGACCAACCGGGCTGTAGTGGGTATGTGGGCCTGCGGGCCGCTCCAAGCAACAGACTGGTGGACCAACCGGGCTGTGGTGGGTATGTGGGCCTGCGGGCCGCT
>NC_091201.1:4432940-4462940 GCF_040958095.1 Procambarus clarkii
CTCTCTTACCCACCCCCTGTACCCTCCCCCTCTTATCCACCCCCTGTACCCTCCCCCTCTTATCCACCCCCTGTACCCTCCCCCTCTTATCCACCCCCTGTACCCTCCCCCTCTCCCCCACCACCCCAAGCCCTCCCTCCTCCACCAATCCCCCCGTGCCAGGTCCCCCCAGCTCCCACTCACCCCAGATCCCAAAGGTCCCCCCCAGAAAAGAAGCAGAAGAGAGTCAGTTTCAGGGTGATGTACTCGAACATAGATGGGATCACAAGCAAGACAAGTGAACTAAGGGAAAGAGCACAAGAAGTTAACCCAGATGTAATCGGACTCACTGAAACAAAACTCTCTGGAATCATAACGAATGCCGTGTTTCCCCAGGAGTATACAGTAATAAGGAAAGAGAGGGAAGGTAGAGGAGGAGGCGGAGTGGCCCTACTCATGAGAAGGGAATGGAGTTTTAAGGAGATGGCCATCCCGGGCTGTGAGGAGTTCAGAGACTACATAGCAGGCACCATAACAATGGGAGGACCAAGAATAGTAGTAGCAGTAATATACAACCCTCCACCAAATGACAGGAGACCCAGTCAAGAGTATGAAAACAACAACAAGGCAGTTAACACTATAATTGAGAGGGCAGCCTCTGCTGCCTGTAGAAATAGATCCCACCTGCTCATCATGGGCGACTTCAATCACGGAAAGATTGACTGGGAGAACAAGGAACCGCATGGAGGCGAGGATACGTGGAGAGCCAAACTATTGGAGGTGGTGACAAGCAACTTTTTAACGCAGCATGTCGGAGAACCCACAAGGATGAGAGGCAATGACGAACCAGCGAGACTCGACCTAGTCTTCACTCTGAACGACTCCGACATAAGAGAAATCGGTTTTGAGGACCCAGTAGGAATGAGCGACCACAGTGTACTGGTGTTTGAGTACTTGATTGAAGAAGGGTTATTGAACTCGAGGAGGGATACCGAAACCAAAAGGTTAGCATACCGAAAGGGAAACTATGAGGGGATAAGAAAATTCCTAACAGATATAGCATGGGAAACAGAGCTCAGGGGAAAGACGGCCCAAGATATGATGGATTACATCACGCAGAAGTGCAAGGACGCAGCAAACAAGTTTGTCCCAGTCCAAAAGGAAAACAGAGAAATGAAGATGAGAAACCCATGGTTTAATCAAAGATGTAGGCTAGCTAAGCAGCAAAGTAAAAGGGCATGGAGAAACTATAGGAATAACAGGACACTGGAGAGCAGAGAAAGATACCAGAATGCCAGGAATGAATATGTCAGGATGAGAAGAGAGGCAGAAAGACAATACGAAAATGACATCGCAAGCAAGGCAAAGACTCAGCCTAAATTGTTGCATAGCCACATTAGGAGAAAAACAACAGTAAAGGAACAGGTTATGAGATTAAGGATAGGGGCGGAAGGATTCACTACAAATGACAAGGAAGTGTGTGAAGAATTGAATAAGAAATTCCAGGAGGTCTTCACCTTAGAACAAGGAGAAATTCCAGAGGTAAGTGAGGGAATAGCTAACCAGGAACCACTGGAAGAGTTTGAGATTACCAGTGGGGAAGTAAGGAAGTGTTTACTAGAGTTGGACGTGACGAAGGCTATAGGCCCAGATGGAATCTCCCCTTGGGTTCTAAAGGAAGGAGCAAGAGAACTGAGCCTACCACTCTCCATAGTGTATAACAAATCACTGGCAACAGGGGAACTGCCAGATACTTGGAAAGCAGCTAACGTAGTCCCGATATACAAGAAAGGGGATAGACAGGAGGCACTGAACTACAGGCCAGTGTCCCTAACCTGCATACCATGCAAGCTGATGGAGAAGATTGTGCGAAAAAAACTAGTGGAGCATCTGGAGCGAAGGAACTTTGTAACACAGCATCAACATGGGTTCAGGGATGGCAGGTCCTGCCTCACAGGGTTACTTGAATTCTACGACCAGGCAACAAAAATAAGGCAAGAAAGAGAAGGGTGGGCAGACTGCATATTTTTGGATTGTCAGAAAGCCTTTGATACAGTGCCACACAAGAGGCTAGTGCGAAAGTTGGAGATGCAGGCTGGAGTGAGAGGGAAGGTACTCCGGTGGATAGAGGAATACCTAAGCAACAGGAGACAACGAGTCTGTGTGAGGGGTGAGGTCTCAGATTGGCGAGACGTCACAAGTGGAGTCCCGCAGGGGTCAGTCCTTGGACCTATACTGTTTCTGGTATATGTAAATGATCTCCCAGAGGGTATAGATTCGTTCCTCTCAATGTTTGCCGACGATGCAAAAATTATGAGGAGGATTGAAACAGAGGATGATAGTAGGAGGCTACAAGATGACCTGGATAGACTGAGTGAATGGTCCAACAAATGGCTGTTGAAGTTCAACCCGAGTAAATGCAAAGTAATGAAACTAGGCAGTGGAAACAGGAGGCCAGGCACAGGATACAGAATAGGAGATGAAGTACTTAATGAAACAGACAGAGAGAAAGATCTAGGAGTTGATATCACACCAAACCTGTCTCCTGAAGCCCACATAAAGAGAATAACGTCTGCGGCATATGCGAGGCTGGCTAACATCAGAACGGCGTTCAGGAACCTGTGTAAGGAATCATTCAGAATCTTGTACACCACATATGTAAGACCAATCCTGGAGTATGCGGCCCCAGCATGGAGCCCGTACCTTGTCAAGCACAAGACGAAGCTGGAAAAAGTCCAAAGGTATGCTACTAGACTAGTCCCAGAACTAAGAGGCATGAGTTATGAGGAAAGGCTGCGGGAAATGCACCTCACGACACTGGAAGACAGAAGAGTAAGGGGGGACATGATCACAACCTACAAAATCCTCAGGGGAATCGACCGGGTAAACAAGGACGAACTTTTCAACACTGGTGGGACGCGAACAAGGGGACACAGGTGGAAGCTGAGTACCCAAATGAGACACAGAGACGTTAGAAAGAACTTTTTCAGTGTCAGAGTAGTTAGCAAATGGAATGCATTAGGAAGTGATGTGGTGGAGGCTGACTCCATTCACAGTTTCAAATGTAGATATGATAGAGCCCAATAGGCTCAGGAATCTGTACACCAGTTGATTGACGGTTGAGAGGCGGGACCAAAGAGCCAGAGCTCAACCCCCGCAAGCACAATTAGGTGAGTACAATTAGGTGAGTACACCAGATTCAAAACGCTTAGCAAGAACTCAATTACCCAGCAAGTGCTCAGGAGCTCAGCAGGCGCTCAGCAAGAGCTCAGCCTCGACACTAACCTGAGAAAAAACAAACAAAACAAGGAAGTATTCCTACACGACACAAACAAACAAACAAACAAACACAACCTCCCTCTAAACGTCTCGGGATTATCACTGAAGAAGTCTCCATTTTTCTTGTAGGAAATTGTCTGGCTTTGCTCCAGAGAACACCAACGGCGAGGGAGAGAAAGTGAGGGAGAGAAAGTGGTGAGAGAAAGTGAGGGGAGAAAGTGAGGGAGAGAAAAGAGGAGAGAAAGTGGTGAGAGAAAGTGAGGGGAGAAAGTGAGGGAGAGAAAAGAAGAGAGAAAGTGAGGGAGAGAATGTAACGGGGGGTGGGGGAAATAGCTCTATCTTGTCCATTATTCCACCCCCCAGTTAACTAACGAGGCCGGGGGAAACAGCTCTCTCTAGTCCGTTATCCCGTCCCCAGTTAGCTAACTATTCTAGAGCACCTCCAGAGTTCCTAAGGCAACCTCTCTCGTTCAACACCTTGTAACCTAGGTATTTGACTACCTAGGTGCTAAGACTACAAGGCGCCGTAACTGGATCAGCTACCCGAAACTCTAGAGAGAACTCTAGAATACAGAATCATTGCCACAAACGTATAAGAGAAAGCGAAAGGAAAGAAATGAATAGTGAAGTAATTAGTGAGGGTTTGGGGTGAGAGGTAGGGAGGTGGGAGGAGCGAGGAGGGTCATTAGTTGAAAGTGAGAGTTTAGAGAGGGGTGGAGGGAGAGACGTAGATAGGTAGAAGTAGAAGAGTAGATAGAAGTAGAAAAGTAGATAGAAGTAGACGAAATGCTGCCACCATCCATTCTAGATCATCACATACAAGACAAGGAATGGAACTTGTCTGTATCACAATATTCACCAAAGATGTTATCAAGAGGTCAATATTAATCTGTCCCATCTTTATCATGTATCAACTCCAAACATGTACTCATTCCAAACATAGGGGACACAGTTAAAGGCCATTTAAATAATAAATTCAATTATATTTCACATATTAAGTATCATCATTTAAGCAATGTTCAAGATCTATATATGTAAAGTGAGTCATCCTCCAAGAATCTGAGAACACTACAACTTGACTGCCCCTGATCATCACACAACACTTGTAAAACACGACCAAGTCACCTTAATGTTCACTCACCGAGGACTGAGTCTAAGTTGAATAGAGTTGAGTCTGCAGCTGTCAGGCAGCTTCACCCCCGTCCGGCCGACAGCCTGTCTCGGCTGTTGTCGTCCTGCTCTGCTGACTACCGTTCTTCTCTTAATGCTAATGCTCCCGAATCGATAGCTCTCCGAGTATATATTGGGAAACCTAGTAGCTAACTCCGCCCACAAGTAGATAGCCTCCGGCTCTCTACCAAGCCACTCCTTAAACGTCGGCATGTTTGAAGGCTACCAGGCTCCAATTATGAGATTAGTAGAAGTAAGGTGAAATTCACATGATCTGACCTCAGGTCACTTGGGGTCATTAACGCTTTGAGGTGTGAGATCTCAGGCCGACAACCTGGCGCCCTTCCAAATCCCTGTCTGTGACTCATATTCTATATTTTTAATAAACTAAACCAAACACTTTACAGTGTTACAAGAAAGGGGGAGAGAAAGTGAGGGGAGAGAAAGTGGTGAGAGAAAGTGGTGAGAGAAAGTGAGGGAGAGAAAGTGAGGGGAGAGAAAGTGAGGGGAGAGAAAGTGAGGGAGAAAAGAGGAGAGAAAGTGAGGGAGAGAAAGGGGGAGAGAAAGTGAGGGGAGAGAAAGTGGTGAGAGAAAGTGAGGGAGAGAAAGTGAGGGGAGAGAAAGTGAGGGAGAGAAAGTGGTGAGAGAAAGTGAGGGAAAGAAAGTGAGGGAAAGAAAGTGGGGGAGAGAAAGTGAGGGAAAGAAAGTGAGGGAAAGAAAGTGGGGGCGAGAAAGTGGGGGAAAGAAAGTGGGGGAGAGAAAGTGGGGGAGAGAAAGTGAGGGAAGAGAAAGGGGGGAGAGAAAGTGGTGAAAGAGAAAGCAGTACGAGAGATAGAGAAAGAAGAGCAGGAGAGAAGATGAGAACTGAGAGAAATTCAAGGAAAGGAGGAGACAAAACAATAACAGTGTAAGACATGAGAGATAAGGAACAAGAGAAAGGGCAAAAAGAGGCAAATAAGTAGGAGAAAGGAGAATAAAAATTAGAAAGCAGTAGATACAAAAAGAAACAGAAATATGGAACAAAAAGCAGTAAAAGAGAAAGGCATAGAGAAAGAGAGAGAGAGAGAGAGAGAGAGAGAGAGAGAGAGAGAGAGAGAGAGAGAGAGAGAGAGAGAGAGAGAGAGAGAGAGAGAGAGAGAGAGAGAGAGAGAGAGACAGAGAGAGAGAGAGAGAGAGAGAGAGACAGACAGACAGAGAGACAGAGAGAGAGAGAGAGAGAGAGAGAGAGAGAGAGAGAGAGAGAGAGAGAGAGAGAGAGAGAGAGAGAGACAGAGAGAGAGAGAGAGAGAGAGACAGAGACAGAGAGAGACAGAGAGAGAGACAGACAGACAGAGAGAGAGACAGAGAGAGAGAGACAGAGAGAGAGACAGAGAGACAGAGAGACAGAGAGAAAGAGAGAGAGAAAGAAGGTATTTTAAGAAAGTGAGAGCAAGGAGGAGGAAGAAAACCCGTTCTATACACCCCACAAACCCCCAGGAACGAGCGGGGCTCTAAATCACCCAATTAGACACCAACGCCTCGACTATAGTTACGGGAGTTTGAGCTGTCACTGCGATCGTTAGGCTGCCCCACACTCTCTCTTATTGTTGCTGGTTAACTCAAGTGGCTGGTTACAGAGGGAGTAGTTACACGGCTGTTAGCGTGGTAGTTTGCTTGAGTGTGGGCTGTTACTGGCGGTAGTTAGCGCTAGAGTGAAGAGGTCATGGCGGTAGTTTGTTGCAAGGAGGGGTAACGAGGGTGGTAAGAGGTGGTTGTTTCCTTGTGATGGTCGTTACAGAGGTCACCATCGTTACCCTCTCCGTTAGGATAGTTAAAGGGGACAGGAACGAGCCAGTCAGTTAGGGCCTGTTATATTGGGCAGTTTCACGCTGGCTGTTCAAGCTGACTGTTGCTGTTGTCTCATGTAGTAGTTTCAAACTGGAGGCTCGGTAGTTACCTCCTGCCATGCTGGTAGATAGCTGGAACCAATTGTTAACGTCGACTGTTTGGGCCAATTAGACGACCAGCTAAGGTGATTATCTGGAGAAAGCACTCAACTAGTTGGGCCCTATAACAAGGAGCTGGGATATGAGGACAAGGAGCTGGGGTATGAGGACAAGGAGCTGGGGGTATGAAGACAAGGAGCCGGGGTATGAGGACAAGGAGCCGGGGTATGAGGACAAGGAGCTGGGGTATGAGGACAAGGAGCTGGGGTATGAGGACAAGGATCTGGGATATGAGGACAAGGAGCTGGGGGTATGAGGACAAGGAGCTGGGGTATGAGGACAAGGAGCTGGGGTATGAGGACAAGGAGCTGGGGGTATGAGGACAAGGAGCTGGGGGTATGAGGACAAGGAGCTGGGGTATGAGGATAAGGAGCTGGGGGTATGAGGATAAGGAGCTGGGGGTATGAGGACAAGGAGCTGGGGGTATGAAGACAAGGAGCTGGGGTATGAGGACAAGGAGCTGGGGTATGAGGACAAGGAGCTGGGGTATGAGGACAAGGAGCTGGGGTATGGGGACAAGGAGCTGGGGTATGAGGACAAGGAGCTGGGGTATGAGGACAAGGATCTGGGATATGAGGACAAGGAGCCGGGGTATGAGAACAAGGAGCTGGGGTATGAGGACAAGGAGCTGGGGGTATGATGACAAGGAGCTGGGGTATGAGGACAAGGAGCTGGGGTATGAGGACAAGGATCTGGGATATGAGGACAAGGAGCTGGGGGTATGAGGACAAGGAGCTGGGGTATGAGGATAAGGAGCTGGGGGTATGAGGATAAGGAGCTGGGGGTATGAGGACAAGGAGCTGGGGGTATGAAGACAAGGAGCTGGGGTATGAGGACAAGGAGCTGGGGTATGAGGACAAGGAGCTGGGGTATGAGGACAAGGAGCTGGGGTATGAGGACAAGGAGCTGGGGTATGAGGACAAGGAGCTGGGGTATGAGGACAAGGATCTGGGATATGAGGACAAGGAGCCGGGGTATGAGAACAAGGAGCTGGGGTATGAGGACAAGGAGCTGGGGTATGAGGACAAGGAGCTGGGGTATGAGGACAAGGAGCTGGGATATGAGGATAAGGAGCTGGGGGTATGAGGACAAGGAGCTGGGGAATGAGGACAAGGAGCCGGGGTATGAGGACAAGGAGCTGGGGTATGAGGACAAGGAGCTGGGGTATGAGGACAAGGAGCCGGGGTATGAGGACAAGGAGCTGGGGTATGAGAACAAGGAGCTGGGGGTATGAGGACAAGGAGCTGGGGTATGAGGACAAGGAGCTGGGGTATGAGGACAAGGAGCTGGAGAATGAGGACAAGGAGCTGGGGTATGAGGACAAGGAGCTGGGGTATGAGGACAAGGAGCTGGGGGTATGAGGACAAGGAGCTGGGGTATGAGGATATGGAGCTGGGGGTATGAGGATAAGGAGCTGGGGTATGAGGACAAGGAGCTGGGGTATGAGGACAAGGAGCTGGGGTATGAGGACAAGGAGCTGGGGTATGAGGACAAGGAGCTGGGGGTATGAGGACAAGGAGCTGGGGTATGAGGACAAGGAGCTGGGGTATGAGGACAAGGAGCCGGGGTATGAGGACAAGGAGCCGGGGTATGAGGACAAGGAGCCGGGGTATGAGGACAAGGAGCTGGGGTATGAGGACAAGGAGCCGGGGTATGAGGACAAGGAGCTGGGGTATGAGGACAAGGAGCTGGGGTATGAGGACAAGGAACTGGGGTATAAGGACAAGGAGCCGGGGTATGAGGACAAGGAGCTGGGGTATGAGGACAAGGAGCTGGAGTATGAGGACAAGGATCTGGGATATGAGGACAAGGAGCTGGGGTATGAGGACAAGGAGCCGGGGTATGAGAACAAGGAGCTGGGGTATGAGGACAAGGTGCTGGGATATGAGGACAAGGAGCTGGGGTACGAGGACAAGGAGCTGGGGTATGAGGACAAGGAGCTGGGGGTATGAGGACAAGGAGCTGGGATATGAGGACAAGGAGCTGGGGGTATGAGGACAAGGAGCTGGGTTATGAGGACAAGTAGCTGGGGTATGAGGACAAGTAGCTGGGGTATGAGGACAAGTAGCTGGGGTATGAGGACAAGGAGCTGGGGTATGAGGACAAGGAGCTGGGGTATGAGGTCAAGGAGCTGGGGTATGAGGACAAGAAGCTGGGGTATGAGGACAAGAAGCTGGGGTATGAGGACAAGGAGCTGGGGTATGAGGTCAAGGAGCTGGGGTATGAGGACAAGGAGCTGGGATATAAGGACAAGGAGCTGGGGTATGATGACAAGGAGCCGGGGTATGAGGACAAGGAGCCGGGGTATGAGGACAAGGAGCTGGGGTATGAGGACAAGGAGCCGGGGTATGAGGACAAGGAGCTGGGGTATGAGGACAAGGAGCTGGGGTATGAGGACAAGGAGCTGGGGTATGAGGACAAGGAGCCGGGGTATGAGGACAAGGAGCTGGGGTATGAGGACAAGGAGCTGGGGTATGAGGACAAGGATCTGGGATATGAGGACAAGGAGCTGGGGTATGAGGACAAGGAGCCGGGGTATGAGAACAAGGAGCTGGGGTATGAGGACAAGGTGCTGGGATATGAGGACAAGGAGCTGCCTCGTATGGACCAATAGGAGCTGCCTCGTATGGACCAATAGGAGCTGCCTCGTATGGACCAATAGGAGCTTCCTCGTATGGACCAATAGGAGCTGCCTCGTATGGACCAATAGGAGCTGCCTCGTATGGACCAATAGGAGCTGCCTCGTATGGACCAATAGGAGCTGCCACGTATGGACCAATAGGAGCTGCGTCGTATGGACCAATAGGAGCTGCCTCGTATGGACCAATAGGAGCTGCCTCGTATGGACCAATAGCAGCTGCCTCGTATGGACCAATAGGAGCCTACCTCGTATGGACCAATAGGAGCTGCCTCGTATGGACCAATAGGAGCTGCCTCGTATGGACCAATAGTAGCTGCCTCGTATGGACCAATAGGAGCCTACCTATCTTGAGATTATCTTGAGATGATTTCGGGGCTTTAGTGTCCCCGCGGCCCGGTCTTCGACCAGGCCTCCACCCCCAGGAAGCAGCCCGTGACAGCTGACTAACACCCAGGTACCTATTTACTGCTAGGTAACAGGGGCATAGGGTGAAAGAAACTCTGCCCAATGTTTCTCGCCGGCGTATGGACTCGTATGGACCAATAGGAGCCTACCTCGTATGGACCAATAGGAGCCTACCTCGTATGGACCAATAGGAGCTGCCTCGTATGGACCAATAGGAGCTGCCTCGTATGGACCAATAGGAGCTGCCTCGTATGGACCAATAGGAGCTGCCTCGTATGGACCAATAGGAGCTGCCTCGTATGGACCAATAGGAGCTGCCTCGTATGGACCAATATGATGCTATTTGCCAACATCTTGGACATTTCTCTTGAAAACGCCGGTACTTCGTAATACCGATTGTGTCTGGCCATTACAGGTGATTGGAGAGACGTAGGTGGGCAGTTAGGGTCAGAGCAAGACCAACAACCTCACCCTTGACCTCTAATATATCCCACCAGGTCGACGGAGAGGGACAAAGGCTCAGACCATAAGTTGGAAGGTCAGATGCCACTAAACCAACAGTTTCGTACACAAGGGGGACAAAAGCAGCAATGACCTTAAATGATTGGTAATAACAACCCCCCCCTTCCCCCCTGTCCCAGGAGAGGGGGTCGTAGTAGAGGATGTGATCCAGGACGTCTCCTCCCGCCCCCAGACACATGGTACAATACCGGTACAATACCGGTCCACCACCGGTCCACCACCACCGCCACTAAGCACGTCCTTCCTCAACTTTAAACACCTGTGATTTCTTCCAAGGGTAAAATATCTGTCCTGGCGCCCCCCCACCCCCCATAACCCCAAGCCAGCGGCTTCCCGAAGCTTAATGACTATCGACAAGCGATTAGCGTCCCGCTTGTTCCGATACGTGGACAAGAAAAGTGGTTCGTTGTATCGAGGGGCCGCTGTGAGCCTCCACATTCCTTCACATATTTGGTGAGAGGCCAGGTGGCTCCTGCCAGGCTGTGGCGGGTACAGGTACAGCCAGGCTGTGGCGGGTACAGGTACAGCCAGGCTGTGGCGGGTACAGGTACAGCCAGGCTGTGGCGGGTACAGGTACAGCCAGGCTGTGGCGGTACAGGTACAGCCAGGCTGTGGCGGTACAGGTACAGTCAGGCTGTGGCGGGTACAGGTACAGCCAGGCTGTGGCGGGTACAGGTACAGCCAGGCTGTGGCGGGTACAGGTACAGCCAGGCTGTGGCGGGTACAGGTACAGCCAGGCTGTGGCGGGTACAGGTACAGCAGCCAGGCTGTGGCGGGTACAGGTACAGCAGCCAGGCTGTGGCGGGTACAGGTACAGCAGCCAGGCTGTGGCGGGTACAGGTACAGCCAGGCTGTGGCGGGTACAGGTACAGCAGCCAGGCTGTGGCGGGTACAGGTATAGCCAGGCTGTGGCGGGTACAGGTACAGCAGCCAGGCTGTGGCGGGTACAGGTATAGCCAGGCTGTGGCGGGTACAGGTACAGCAGCCAGGCTGTGGCGGGTACAGGTACAGCAGCCAGGCTGTGGCGGGTACAGGTACAGCCAGGCTGTGGCGGGTACAGGTACAGCAGCCAGGCTGTGGCGGGTACAGGTATAGCCAGGCTGTGGCGGGTACAGGTACAGCAGCCAGGCTGTGGCGGGTACAGGTACAGCAGCCAGGCTGTGGCGGGTACAGGTACAGCAGCCAGGCTGTGGCGGGTACAGGTACAGCAGCCAGGCTGTGGTGGGTATAGGTATAGCCAGGCTGTGGCGGGTACATTTACAGCAGCCAGGCTGTGGCGGGTACAGGTACAGCAGCCAGGCTGTGGCGGGTACAGGTACAGCAGCCAGGCTGTGGCGGGTACAGGTACAGCAGCCAGGCTGTGGCGGGTACAGGTACAGCAGCCAGGCTGTGGCGGGTACAGGTACAGCAGCCAGGTTGTGGCGGGTACAGGTACAGCAGCCAGGCTGTGGCGGGTACAGGTACAGCAGCCAGGCTGTGGTGGGTACAGGTACAGCCAGGCTGTGGCGGGTACAGGTACAGCCAGGCTGTGGCGGGTACAGGTACAGTCAGGCTGTGGCGGGTACAGGTACAGCAGCTAGGCTGTGGCGGGTACAGGTACAGCCAGGCTGTGGCGGTACAGGCAGGTACAGTGGCGGGGCTGTGGCGGTACAGGTACAGCCAGGCTGTAGCGGTACAGGCAGGTACAGTGGCGGGGCTGTGGCAGTACAGGTACAGCCAGGTTGTGGCAGTACAGGCAGTAACAGTGGCGGGGCTGTGGCGGGTACAGGTACAGCCAGGTTGTGGCGGTACAGGCAGGTACAGTGGCGGGGCTGTGGCAGGCAGCTTGAGGAAAGCCAGAAAGAGGTCCAATGTAGAAAGAGAACGCAGACGACATTACAAAACAAGGAAGAAATTAACGGAAATGCTGAAGCAGACTCGACTTTCCATACAAAAAAGAAATAATTTAAACAGGGAGATTGAAAAAATCGAGTAGAGACTGAAGCATTCTTATCAGATTGAAGGAAGGCAACTAGAATTCAAGAAAGAAAGAAAATATCAAAATATTTCTTCAATTATGCGAAATCAAAAGCAAATACCACTGCCAGTATTGGACCTATTGGTACAAGTGAAGGTTCATACACGGAGGATGACAAACAAATTAGTGAAATCCTAAAAAAGCAGTATGAGGCCATGTTTAGCACTCCGATAACCAGCATGAAAATGGAAGATCCGGACAACTTCTTTATGCGGGATATCCAAACACCTGTAAATATAACTGATATCAACACGAGCGTAGCAGATTTTGAAAGATAAATTGACAACATGCCCATGCACTCAGCCCCGGGTCCAGACTCATGGAATTCAATATTTATAAAGAAATGCAAAGTGCCAGTAGCACAGGCACTCAGTATAGTGTGGAGGAAGAGCTTGGACACGGGGGAGATACCAGATGCACTTAAAGCAGCAGACATTGCCCCTCTACACAAGGGAGGGAGCAAAGCGTTGGCAAAGAATTATAGACCAGTTGCACTAACGTCCCACATAATAAAAGTATTTGAGAGAGTGATTAGGAGTCAGGTCACTAGTTTCATGGAGACCAATGACCTCCACAACCCAGGCCAACATGGATTTAGAGCAGGAAGATCATGCCTTTCACAGCTACTTGACCACTACGACAAAATCACTGAGGCATTAGAAGAAAAGCAGAATGCAGATGTGGTATACACAGACTTTGCGAAGGCATTCGATAAATGTGACCATGGAGTGATTGCACACAAAATGAGGTCAATGGGTATAACTGGTAAAGTAGGACGCTGGATACTCAATTTCCTGTCGAACAGAACACAAACAGTAACAGTCAATCAAGTAAAATCGAGTCCGAGCACAGTTAAAAGCTCTGTGCCTCAGGGTACAGTCCTTGCACCACTGCTGTTCCTTATTCACATATCAGATATAGACAAAAATACAAGTCACAGCTTCGTGTCATCCTTTGCAGATGACACAAAAATCAGCATGAAAATTACCTCTGCTGAAGACATTGAAAAACTACAAACAGATATTAATAAAGTTTTCGACTGGGCAGCAGAAAATAACATGATGTTTAATTAACAGTGATAAATTCCAGGTACTCAGGTACGGCAAAAATGAGGATCTGAAACATAATACAGTGTACAAAACACAATCGAATCTGTCCATAGTAGGAAAACAACATGTCAAGGATTTGGGAATAATGATGTCCGACGACCTAACGTTTAGGGAGCATAACCAAGCAAATATTGCGTCAGCCAGAAAAATGATAGGATGGATTACGAGAACTTTCAAATCCAGGGATCCCATCACAATGGTTGTACTCTTCAAGTCACTTGTGTTGTCCCGTCTTGAGTACTGCTCAGTACTCACTTCCTCCTTCAGAGCAGGAGAGATTGCTGAAATAGAAGGAATACAGAGAACATATACCGCACGCATAGACGCGATAAAGCACCTAAATTATTGGGATCGTCTCAAAGCTCTCCAAATGTACTCACTAGAAAGGAGACGAGAGAGATACCAAATAATATACACATGTAAAATACTGGAGGGACAGGTCCCAAATCTACACAGTAAAATAACAACGTACTGGAGTGAACGATATGGAAGAAAATGCATAATAGAACCAGTGAAGAGCAGAGGTGCCATAGGCACAATCAGAGAACACTGTATAAACATCAGAGGTCCGCGGTTGTTCAACGTCCTCCCAGCGAGCATAAGAAATATTGCCGGAACAACCGTGGACATCTTCAAGAGGAAACTAGATAGTTTCCTCCAAGGAGTGCCGGACCAACCGGGCTGTGGTGGGTATGTGGGCCTGCGGGCCGCTCCAAGCAACAGCCTGGTGGACCAAACTCTCACAAGTCAAGCCTGGCCTCGGGCCGGGGCTTGGGCAGTAGAAGAACTCCCAGAACCCCATCAACCAGGTATCACGAAGCACAGTAGCGAGGCGTGTATCAAGCATTTACTCATCTAAATACGAAACCGGAACATTTTTCCTCATTCATGGCGGCTTTGTTTACAGCCATTGCGGCTTTGTTTACACTCATGGCGGCTTTGTTTACACTCATGGCGGCTTTGTTTACACTCATGGCGGCTTTGTTTACAGCCAATTAGTAGTGTATAACCCCCCGAGGCACCGGAGAGGTCGGGTGGAGTAGTTCGCGGAGGAGGGGACAGACGTGTCGTCGTCGCGCTCCGTTAAAACACTGGGATAAACCTGGCTTTTTTAGGATTACAACCATGGATTACGGCCCACAGTGATCACCAAGTGCATAGTGACCCGTAGGAAAATAGAATACAGAAATTAACAATGGAAATTTGAGTTAAATACAGAATAAAGGTGGTCCCACGTGGTGAGCCAGTGCCACCAGGCTCATGTGTACAGGCATAAGCGATATATATCATATATAGCGAGCAGTGATACCTTGAACAGTGAAGTGGAACGTGTAACACAACATATAAATTAGTGGATAGTGTTAGAGAATTGTACAAAGAAAAAGTATAAATGTAAAGTTGTGGAGGAGGCATCACACTAGGCTGTTTATTACACAGCCACGAGGCCTACACAGTGTAGAGGACGTCCCGCAGTAACAGTATACTCCCTCAGTGATAATATACTGGCAATATATACGGTAATACGGGAAAGTGGAGCTAGGAACTAGTAATAGAGTAAGTGAATAACATTGCAAGCCGGAAGAAAGCAGAAATTCCCTTAGGATATTACAGGCACATAATCAGTGTATAAATCAAGTAACTGGCAACCAGTGACATCCTGGTTGCCCATCCTGCCCCCGACCTGGGACATCCTGGTTGGCCATCCTGCCCCCGACCTGGGACATCCTGGTTGGCCATCCTGCCCCCGACCTGGGACAAACAACGGTCAACTGGACGGTCCCAAGACGACCATATTTTCTCCACAAGGCGATAAGTACCCCCACATAAACTTGAACAAATAAACATATGTAATATTATAAATATACTGGATACATATTATATATACATACATATAATACTTAAATATATGCATATATTATTATAACATCACAAACCCAACATGGAGGTGTGTGGAGGCTGCCTTAAGTCACTTCGGAAGAGTGTTGTAGGCATTGTATGTAACATTTGTAACATAAGGTTTCACCTGAGTTGTACAGGATTACCTACACAATATGCAAACCGGGAAGGTAACTACTGGATCTGTCAAAGAGACAGACAGTTGTGGGAAAACATCACCAAACTAATGAATAACATTCCTGAAGTACACAGGCTACAATTCACACAAAAACTACCAGAAATATATGCAGAGTATATAAAGACAGCAACGAACTCTGAACACAACCCAGGGACTGAGAAGTTAGAGAGTCAAAGTAGCAATGTAGAAGGGTATAGTGTCGAGGTACACAAAAATGAAGGCAATATTGTAGAGCACACTGGTGATATGAATAAGGAGAGAAAAAATGAGACGAATGAGAACACAAATGAGAAAGACGAAAGCAACAAGGAGAAAGATAAGGGCAATACCGAGAATGAATGCAGAAACGAGAAAGTTGGAACAAAAAACACAGAGGTAGCCAAGTCGTGCATGGGTACAAACAAGAATAATACAATCACAAATGAAAATATTTGCTGGTATTATGCAAAAGGACAGTGTAGATATGGGCCCAGAGGCACGGAATGCTCATTCATGCACCCACGGAAATGCCGAAACTGGTTAGGGAAAGGCAGATGTCGTTTTGATACAGAGTGTAGATATTTTCACCCTAAGCTATGCACACTCTCAGTCAATGAGAGGAAATGCTACGATCTTCACTGCCCCGATTTCCACGTCAGAGGTTCACAGCGCCATATAAGAGAAGAAGTCCAACATAATAGCCCTGAAAATTTTTTAGAGGCAGGTACAAACAGAGGGAGAAACAGACAGGCAGAAACGTGGCAGGAGTACGGATGGAGAGGGGGAAATGCCCAAGACTGGACTACAGTTCGTCATCAAGCCCACACATACAACACCCCCAACTACACAGAGACTACTACACCCCCCAACTACACAGCGACTACCACACTCCCCAGTATCACTTCCAAAACTGGACAAACCATTGCCACAACAACACACCCTGGGTCAGGGTAGAGAGGAGGGAGAACTACCAAAACCTTCCAGAAGTGACACACAATATGGACAATCATTCATATTTGCAAACATTCAAGGTTTAAAGCCAAAGTCAAGAAATAAAGTTAAGTTCATAAATGGCCTTCTATTAGAGTCAAACTCAATATTTGGGGCATTCACGGAAACTCATACAAAAGATTACATGGATGGTGAAATCTGGATTCCAAATTATAATCTATATAGATGTGATAGAAAAACTAGGTCAAATGGAGGAGTAGGTCTGTATATTAAAGAAGACCTGGTATGCACAGAACTATTAAATTCAACTAATGAGGTGGTAGAGGTACTTGGAATGAAGGTAGAGAAACTAAACCTAATTATTATTCTAATATATAAACCGCCAGATACAACGATTGAGGAATTCACAGAACAGATGCACAAAATAGAGAACATACTTGACAACCTAGCAAACCCAGCTCCAGATATTATCTTTCTTGGAGATTTCAATTTACCGAGTCTAAGATGGAGAACGGCAAACACAAATATCATAGCAGGGAATGACCCGGGAAATAACCAACCACAGGTTAGAGAACTTTTGAGATTCTGTGACAAATTCTCGCTCAATCAACAGATTACAGAACCAACTAGGAACGAAAACACACTAGACTTGTTATTCACAAACAATGATGAACTAATCAGGGATATCACAATCTCAGATACTTCATACTCAGACCATAAGCTCATTGAAGTGCGAACTAGCATAAATAACGGTAGTAGGTCTAAGAGACCCAACAAGCGAGAAGGAATATTCAATCAATTCAATTTCAACAATAAGAGGATTGACTGGGAAAAAATAAATGTAGACCTTGCAACCATTCAATGGGAGACGGTCTTAAGCGACAAAACTCCCACACAGGGAATAGCTCAACTGACAGCTGAAGCTTACAAGGTCTGCTTGAAGCACGTACCTGTGAGGAGGGGCAGAAAGAGGACCACTCTAGAAAGAGAACGGAGACGACTGTACAGGAGAAGGAAAAAAATAACGGAAATGCTTCGGCAGACACAACTATCACAAGCAAGGAAAACAAGCCTAAGCAGGGAGATTGAGGAAATAGAACAAACGTTGAAGCGATCATATGAGTCTGAGGAAATGGAATTGGAACAGAAAGCTATACAAGAGATAAGGAAAAATCCGAAATATTTTTTCACATACGCAAAATCAAAATCCAAAACCTCGACCAGTATTGGACCGTTAATTACAAATGAAGGTACGTACACAGAGGACAACAAAGAGATTAGTGAAATTCTAAGAAGCCAGTATGAGGCTATGTTTAGCACACCAATAAACAACATGAAAGTTGATGACCCAGACAGCTTCTTTATGAATGACATTCAAGCTGCAGATAATATAACGGATATTACCACAAACTCGGAAGACTTTGAAAGAGAAATTGATAATATGCCTATGCACTCAGCTCCTGGGCCTGACTCATGGAATTCAATATTCATAAAGAAATGTAAAGTACCAGTAGCGAGAGCACTCAGCGTAATATGGAGAAAGAGCCTGGATACAGGGGAGATACCAGCAGCACTTAAATCTGCAGATATAGCTCCGTTGCACAAGGGGGGGAGTAAAGCCTTGGCAAAAAGTTATAGGCCAGTTGCACTAACATCACACATAATAAAAGTGTTTGAAAGAGTGATTAGGAATCAAATTTCTAGTTTTATGGAAAACAATGAATTGCACAATCCAGGACAACATGGATTTAGAGCGGGAAGATCCTGTCTGTCACAGTTACTCAACCACTATGACAAAATCACAGAAGCCCTAGAAGAAAAGCAAAATGCAGATGTTGTATACACAGACTTTGCAAAGGCGTTCGACAAATGTGACCATGGGGTGATAGCTCACAAAATGAGGTCAATGGGAATAACTGGAAAAGTAGGACGCTGGATACTCAATTTCCTGTCGAACAGAACACAAAGAGTAACAGTCAATCAGATAAAATCGAGTCCAAGCGATGTTAAAAGCTCTGTACCTCAAGGTACAGTCCTTGCACCGCTACTGTTCCTTATTCTCATATCTGATATAGACAAAAATACACGCCACAGCTTCGTGTCGTCCTTTGCAGATGACACAAAAATCAGCATGAAAATTACCTCAGCTGAAGACATTGAAAAACTACAAGCAGATGTCAACAAAGTTTTTGATTGGGCAGCAGAAAATAACATGATGTTTAACAGTGATAAATTTCAGGTACTCAGGTACGGCAAAAATGAGGATCTGAAACATAATACAGGGTACAAAACACAATCGAATCTTCCCATAGTAGGAAAACAGCATGTCAAGGATTTGGGAATAATGATGTCCGACGATCTAACGTTTAGGGAGCATAACCAAGCAAATATCGCGTCAGCCAGAAAAATGATCGGATGGATTACGAGAACTTTCAAATCCAGGGATCCCATCACAATGGTTGTACTCTTCAAGTCACTTGTGCTGTCCCGTCTCGAGTACTGCTCAGTACTCACTTCCCCCTTCAGAGCAGGAGAGATTACTGAAATAGAGGGAATACAGAGAACATATACGGCACGCATAGACGAGATAAAACACCTAAATTATTGGGATCGTCTCAAAGCTCTCCAAATGTACTCTCTAGAAAGGAGACGAGAGAGATACCAAATAATATACACCTGGAAAATACTGGAGGGTCAGGTCCCAAATCTACACAGTAAAATAACAACGTACTGGAGTGAACGATATGGAAGAAAATGCAAGATTGAACCTGTGAAGAGCAGAGGTGTCATAGGCACAATCAGAGAACACTGTATAAACATCAGAGGTCCGCGGTTGTTCAACGTCCTCCCAGCAAGCATAAGAAATATTGCCGGAACAACCGTGGACATTTTCAAGAGGAAACTAGATTTATTCCTCCAAGGAGTGCCGGACCAACCGGGCTGTGGTGGGTATGTGGGCCTGCGGGCCGCTCCAAGCAACAGCCTGGTGGACCAACCGGGCTGTGGTGGGTATGTGGGCCTGCGGGCCGCTCCAAGCAACAGCCTGGTGGACCAACCGGGCTGTGGTGGGTATGTGGGCCTGCGGGCCGCTCCAAGCAACAGCCTGGTGGACCAACCGGGCTGTGGTGGGTATGTGGGCCTGCGGGCCGCTCCAAGCAACAGCCTGGTGGACCAAACTCTCACAAGTCGAGCCTGGCCTCGGGCCGGGCTTGGGGAGTAGAAGAACTCCCAGAACCCCATCAACCAGGTATCAACCAGGTAACAATAACAACCTCGGGTTGTGAAGCGTCCAAGGGCGTAAACTGTTTACATTCGTGTAAACACAGTGACCAGGACCGAGGAAAGATGTAGAGGTTTCGTCAGTGGTTGTGTAACCTGGTCATGTATCCTGGCCGTGTATCCTGGTATGTATCCTGGCCATGTATCCTGGCTGTGTATCCTGGCCATGTATCCTGGCCGTGTATCATGGCCATGTATCCTGGCCGTGTATCATAGCCATGTATCCTGGCCGTGTATCCTGGTCATGTATCCTGGTCATGTATCCTGGTCGTGTATCCTGGCCATGTATTCTGGCCGTGTATCCTGGCCATGTATCCTGGTCATGTATTCTGGTCATGTATCCTGGTCGTGTATCCTGGTCATGTATTCTGGTCATGTATCCTGGCCATGTATCCTGGTCATGTATCCTGGTCATGTATCCTGGCCATGTATCCTGGTCATGTATTCTGGTCATGTATCATGGTCATGTATCCTGGCCGTGTATCATGGCCATCTATTCTGGTCGTGTATCCTGGTCATGTATCCTGGCCATGTATCCTGGTCATGTATTCTGGTTATGTATCATGGCCATGTATCCTGGCCGTGTATCATGGCCATGTATCCTGGTCATGTATCCTGGCCGTGTATCATGGCCATGTATCCTGGTCGTGTATCCTGGTCATGTATCCTGGCCGTGAATCCTGGTCATGTATCCTGGCCATGTATCCTGGTCATGTATTCTGGTTATGTATCATGGCCATGTATCATGGCCATGTATCCTGGCCGTGTATCATGGTCATCTATCCTGGTCGTGTATCCTGGTCGTGTATCCTGGTCATGTATCCTGGCCGTGAATCCTGGTCATGTATCCTGGCCATGTATTCTGGTTATGTATCATGGCCATGTATCCTGGTCATGTATCCTGGTCGTGTATCCTGGCCATGTATCCTGGCCATGTATTCTGGTTATGTATCATGGCCATGTATCCTGGCCGTGTATCATGGCCATCTATCCTGGTCGTGTATCCTGGCCGTGTATCCTGGCCGTGAATCCTGGTCATGTATCCTGGCCATGTATCCAATGTTCATAGTGAATGTTAATGTTCAATTTGGATTGCAGTACACTTTATCAACCTAACTTACCCTAACTTAACCTCCCTTAACCTAACTTGCTCTAATTTAGCCTACCCTAATCCTAACCTAACCTAACCTAACCTAACCTAACCTAACCTAACTTGCCCTGTACTAACCTAATCTAGCCTAGGTTGCTCTATCCCTATTCTGTATAGGAAGGATATTTTGTCTTTATAGAGCAAAGACAGTACACTTAAGTGCACTTTATATATATATATATATATATATATATATATATATATATATATATATATATGTGTGTGTGTGTGTGTGTGTGTGTATATCACGAAAATAAACACGTGATTAAGAATGTGACAATGTCAGACCACGGAGGAAAATGAAACAGGAATTTCCTTAAGTACTTTCGTATATTAAATACATCTTCAGAAGGAATCAATTCCTTCTGAAGATGTATTTAATATACGAAAGTACTTAAGGAAATTCCTGTTTCATTTTCCTCCGTGGTCTGACATTGTCATATATATATATATATATATATATATATATATATATATATATATATATATATATATATATATATATATATATATATATATATATATATATGTAAAGCATTCCCCAACAGCCCGAGTAAATTCCCAGCGGGTGATATATTCTTCTCAGAGATTTTGACGAGAGTTCGAAACCATTTCAAAACTCCGCACGGCACAAAAGCAAAACTTCAAGGAATTTGGTCGAGAATAATGGGAGAGGTCTCCAGGGACCAGGGTGGGTCTCCCAGGGACCAGGGTGGGTCTCCAGGGACCAGGGTGGGTCTCCAGGGACCAGGGTGGGTCTCCCAGGGACCAGATTGGGTCTCCAGGGACCAGGGTGGGTCTCCAGGGACCAGGGAGGGTCTGCAGGGACCAGGGTGGGTCTCCCAGGGACCAGGGTGGGTCTCCAGGGACCAGAGAGGGTCTGCAGGGACCAGGGAGGGTCTCCAGGGACCAGGGTGGGTCTCCAGGGACCAGGGAGGGTCTGCAGGGACCAGGGAGGGTCTCCAGGGACCAAAGAGGGTCTCCAGGGACCAGGGTGGGTCTCCAGGGACCAGGGAGGGTCTCCAGGGACCAGGGTGGGTCTCCAGGGACCAGGGTGGGTCTCCAGGGACCAGGGTGGGTCTCCAGGGACCAGGGTGGGTCTCCAGGGACCAGGGTGGGTCTCCAGGGACCAGGGTGGGTCTCCAGGGACCAGGGTGGGTCTCCCAGGGACCAGGGTGAGTCTCCCAGGGACCAGGGTGAGTCTCCAAGGACCAGGGTGGGTCGCCAGGGACCAGGGAGGGCCGCCAGGGACCAGGGTGGGTCTCCAGGGACCAGGGTGGGTCTCCAGGGACCAGGGTGGGTCTCCAGGGCCCAGGGTGAGTCTCCAGGGCCCAGGGAGGGTCGCCAGGGACCAGGGTGGGTCTCCAGGGACCAAGGAGGGTCTCCAGGGACCAGGGAGGGTCGCCAGGGACCAGGGTGGGTCTCCAGGGACCAGGGTGGGTCTCCAGGTACCAGGGTGGGTCTCCAGGGACCAGGGTGGGTCTCCAGGGACCAGGGAGGGTCTCCAGGGACCAGGGAGGGTCTACAGGGACCAGGGTGGGTCTCCAGGGACCAGGGTGGGTCTCCAGGGACCAGGGTGGGTCTCCAGGGACCAGGGTGGGTCTCCAGGGACCAGGGTGGGTCTCCAGGGACCAGGGTGGGTCTCCAGGGACCAGGGTGGGTCTCCAGGGACCAGGGTGGGTCTCCAGGGACCAGGGTGGGTCTCCAGGAACCAGGGTGGGTCTTCAGGGACCAGGGAGGGTCGCCAGGGACCAGGGTGGGTCTCCAGGGACCAGGGAGGGTCGCCAGGGACCAGGGTGGGTCGCCAGGGACCAGGGAGGGTCGCCAGGGACCAGGGTGGGTCTCCAGGGACCAGGGTGGGTCTCTAGGGACGAGGGGTGGGTCTCCAGGGGCCAGGGTGAGTCTCTAGGGACCAGGGTGGGTCTCTAGGGACCAGGGTGGGTCTCTAGGGACCAGTGTGGGTCTCCCAGGGACCAGGGTGGGTCTCTAGGGACCAGGGTGGGTCTCCAGGGACCAGGGTGGGTCTCCAGGGACCAGGGTGGGTCTCCAGGGACAAGGGTGGGTCTCCCAGGGACGAGGGTGGGTCTCTAGGGACCAGGGTGGGTCTCCAGGGACCAGGGTGGGTCTCCAGGGACCAGGGTGGGTCTCCAGGGACCAGGGTGGGTCTCCAGGAACCAGGGTGGGTCTCCAGGAACCAGGGAGGGTCGCCAGGGACCAGGGTGGGTCTCCAGGGACCAGGGAGGGTCGCCAGGGACCAGGGTGGGTCGCCAGGGACCAGGGAGGGTCGCCAGGGACCAGGGAGGGTCGCCAGGGACCAGGGTGGGTCTCTAGGGACGAGGGGTGGGTCTCCAGGGGCCAGGGTGAGTCTCTAGGGACCAGGGTGAGTCTCTAGGGACCAGAGTGGGTCTCTAGGGACCAGAGTGGGTCTCCCAGGGACCAGGGTGGGTCTCTAGGGACCAGGGTGGGTCTCCAGGGACCAGGGTGGGTCTCCAGGGACCAGGGTGGGTCTCCAGGGACCAGGGTGGGTCTCCAGGGACAAGGGTGGGTCTCCCAGGGACCAGGGTGGGTCTCTAGGGACCAGGGTGGGTCTCCAGGGACCAGGGTGGGTCTCCATGGACCAGGGTGGGTCTCCAGGGACCAGGGTGGGTTTCCAGGGACCAGGGTGGGTCTCCAGGGACCAGGGTGGGTCTCCAGGGACCAGGGTGGGTCTCCAGGGACCAGGGTGGGTCTCCAGGGAACAGGGTGGGTCTCCAGGGACCAGGGTGGGTCTCCAGGGACCAGGGTGGGTCTCCCAGGGACCAGGGTGGGTCTCCCAGGGACCAGGGTGGGTCTCCCAGGGACCAGGGTGAGTCTCTAGGGACCAGGATGGGTCTCTAGGGACCAGGGAGGGTCTCCAGGGGCCAGCGTGAGTCTCCAGGGGCCAGGGTGGGTCTCCAGGGGCCAGGGTGGGTCTCCAGGGACCAGGGTGGGTCTCTAGGGACCAGGGTGGGTCTCTAGGGACCAGGGTGGGTCTCTAGGGACCAGGGTGGGTCTCCAGGGACCAGGGTGGGTCTCCAGGGACCAGGGTGGGTCTCCAGGGACCAGGGTGGGTCTCCAGGGACCAGGGTGAGTCTCCAGGGGCCAGGGTGGGTCTCTAGGGACCAGGGTGGGTCTCTAGGGACCAGGGTGGGTCTCCAGGGACCAGGGTGGGTCTCCAGGGACCAGGGTGGGTCTCCAGGGACCAGGGTGGGTCTCCAGGGACCAGGGTGGGTCTCCAGGGACCAGGGTGGGTCTCCAGGGACCAGGGTGGGTCTCCAGGGACCAGGGTGGGTCTCCAGGGACCAGGGTGAGTCTCCAGGGGCCAGGGTGGGTCTCTAGGGACCAGGGTGGGTCTCTAGGGACCAGGGTGGGTCTCCAGGGACCAGGGTGGGTCTCTAGGGACCAGGGTGGGTCTCCAGGGACCCGTTATAATACTACACAGACATAAGTACACAGTACATAAGGACCTCACTGTCAGTATATTAATACACAAGTTACCCCTCCTTACAGTCATCTCCCCATACAATCCCCTGAAACGATGATTTCGTTTTCTCTAATGAACCTGGAATGTCGTTTTCTTTTTTCATATTTTGGGTACACTCAAGTCAGACCAGTTTTTATTATTTAAACATATGTTTGTGCACAATTTTTAGCCCGATAATTAATAAACGTTAATTAAATATATTACATATGAATGATGCAAATATATGCTAGATTTTGAAGCTTTAATAGATTTTTTCTTAAGATGGCTCGACTTTTTATGGAAACGTTTATTTGGCGTTGTCTGGTGAGGACGAGACGACGTGACGTCACACAAACGCTAGATCGTTCCTAACAATCATTAACAATACAGTTTAGTTCATTTATTATGCACCCCATACCCATCTTGTGGGCGGTAGTGGAAAGGGTGACAGAGGCACATATAGGGCTCAGGGACTGAACCCCACAATTCATTTAGCTAAGCAAGTTACAATCTTGATGAGCTAGTTACAACATTCAGTATAAGTCATCACATCAACAATGGGTTCGAGATCGACCTCAAGTTACTAAATTAAGCAACTGACATATGTGGAGAGCTAGTGTCACAGTTGATATGTTTGTCCTGCACACCGCCCCACATCCAGTGGGCAGCGGTGGATAGGTTACACCGCCCCCCATCCAGTGGGCAGCGGTGGATAGGTTACACCGCCCCCCATCCAGTGGGCAGCGGTGGATAGGTTACACCGCCCCCCATCCAGTGGGCAGCGGTGGATAGGTTACACCGCCCCCCCATCCAGTGGGCAGCGGTGGATAGGTTACACCGCCCCCCATCCAGTGGGCAGCGGTGGATAGGTTACATCGCCCCACATCCAGTGGGCAGCGGTGGATAGGTTACACCGCCCCCCCATCCAGTGGGCAGCGGTGGATAGGTTACACCGCCCCACATCCAGTGGGTAGCGGTGGATAGGTTACACCGCCCCCCCATCCAGTGGGCAGCGGTGGATAGGTTACACCGCCCCACATCCAGTGGGCAGCGGTGGATAGGTTACATCGCCCCACATCCAGTGGGCAGCGGTGGATAGGTTACACCGCCCCCCATCCAGTGGGCAGCGGTGGATAGGTTACACCGCCCCCCCATCCAGTGGGCAGCGGTGGATAGGTTACAATCACTTAGTTACTACCTACAGTTAGCAAACTGGGGGTATTTGGCTAAAATTTCTGGTAGCAGATCATTTTGAATGAAATATTGACACATCGCTGGAACATTGGTTATAGAATTGTCTCTAAATTCCCGTATCTTTTCGCACTCCATCATATAGTGACGGAGGGTATGCGAATAATTTTGTTGACACAGTTTACATTTGGTCAGGTCTACATCAGCAGGTAATGAGAATTCCCAGAGATACTTGTAACCGAGTCTAAGCCGAGCAGTAGTAACATCTAGAAGTCTGCTGATTTTATTGGATGATCCATAGATGTGTGGCTCCTCTTGCATGATAGTATGATGATAGATGGAATTACTGGTGTCGATTTCACTTTGCCTCATATCTACAAGATTTTGTTGAAGTTCTTGGTATAACACTGATCTAAGACAGCTTATAGGCAATACAAGGTTATATTCAATTCTTTGGCTCAACACACAAAATGTTTTTCCAAGTTAATAATGGTTTGCATTTACCATTGCGAATATAGTTGATATACTTGATACGAGTAATGTTATCAAGACTTAATTACACATCAATGTCAGAAATAGACAGGAGAATCAGAAAGTATTATCATTCATTATCACTTAATATTACTGACGACAGGAAGATAGAGTGAAATGAATATGTGACTTGTGTATTTAATTCCTGAGAACAACTATTATTCAATTAATTAGGTAATTAAATATATTACAGAATAGTATGTATAATTGACCAATAATGTGAGACAGCGGGGAGAGAGAGAGAGAGAGAGAGAGAGAGAGAGAGAGAGAGAGAGAGAGAGAGAGAGAGAGAGAGAGAGAGAGAGAGAGAGAGAGACAGAGAGAGAGAGAGAGAGAGAAAGAGAGAGAGAGAGAGAGAGAGACATAGACAGAGAGAGAGACAGACAGAGACAGACAGAGAGACAGACAGACAGACATTGTGACACAGACACACAGAGAAACATACACAGACACAGTCTTATGATACAAATATGACAGACATGTGTAATATGGGATCATATTGCGCGTGTAATTCGTTGTCACGTGATGAATACCTCATACTCATCATGGTAACTACGTGATGATGTATGTATTCAACAATGTAGTGCGTCCTTAAAGCAAGCCGGTGTCCTACAGCGGCTGTTGAACCATCAAACTATAGCAGGAAGCGTCGTGGTTTGAGTGAAGGAGTGCGGGTACTTCACTCTCCCCAGACCTCTCCACGAGTCAACTCCAGAGTGCAGAGTTTGACTTACAATGAGAGTGTTTGTCAAACATGAAAGGCCTGGCCGACGACCGGGCCGCGGGGTCGCTAAGCCCCGAAATCACCTCAAGGGGGTATAACAGACTCTTTATCAAGTGAACTCCAGGCACCAAAGGATATCTTAACGAGTGATAACAGTTGGTATGACAGAGAGAAGCACGTCAATGGCCGCTATGACAAGAGGAACTATGGGTCATCCAATAAGGTTGGCACACGTGTAGACGTTATCAGTGCTAGGCTCGGCTACAATTTTAGTGACTTTTAGTTTACTTTAGTGACTTTTAGAATTTTAGTTTACAATATGACTAAATGTAAACTCTGTCAGCAGAACTATTAACAGACTTTGTGAATAGTTCCTTCGAGACCTTCACTTGAGCGGCTAATGGCAGATTACACTGCTGGCTCTCCAACAACACAATATATGAACAGCAGTTTGTATATGATATAGCCAGGAGTGGTGATATATCGTGCAGTATATGTTTGTACAGTTATACGGCCTAGGAGAACTTGCTCACACTCTGAGAGGCCTCAGTGATGACACATCATGAATTTTATAGGAAAGTGATGATGCTTTCTGTGTAGGCCTATACTCATCCCTACCCTGAGCCAATATATTCATGCGGGTATTATATTGCTTATTTAATAAAGATTTACTACCAAATAGGCTCGTTGGTTCGTAACTATGTGTGTGTACTCACCTAGTTGTGTCTACAGGATCGAGCATTGACTCTTGGATCCCGCCTTTCGAGCATCGGTTGTTTACAGCAATGACTCCTGTCCCATTTCCCTATCATACCTGGTTTTAAAATTATGAATAGTATTTGCTTCCACAACCTGTTCCTGAAGTGCATTCCATTTCCCCACTACTCTCACGCTAAAAGAAAACTTCCTAACATCTCTGTGGCTCATCTGAGTTTCCAGCTTCCATCCATGTCCTCTCGTTCTGTTACTATTCCGTGTGAACATTTCGTCTATGTCCACTCTGTCAATCCCTCTGAGTATCTTATACGTTCCTATCATGTCCCCCCTCTCCCTTCTTCTTTCTAGTGTCGTAAGGCACAGTTCTCTCAGGCGCTCGTCATACCCCATCCCTCGTAGCTCTGGGACGAGTCTCGTCGCAAACCTCTGAACCTTTTCCAGTTTCCTTATATGCTTCTTCAGATGGGGACTCCATGATGAGGCGGCATACTCTAAGACTGGCCTCACGTAGGCAGTGTAAAGCGCCCTAAATGCCTCCTTACTTAGGTTTCTGAATGATGTTCTAACTTTTGCCAGTGTAGAGTACGCTGCTGTCGTTATCCTATTTATATGTGCCTCAGGAGATAGATTAGGTGTTACGTCTACTCCCAGGGGGCACCGATCCCCTCCCCCCCCTTTTTACTGGTCCTCGGGGCGCCTAGAACTCCCCCCCCCCACTCACACACACATCCTCGGCGTGGTCAGGTACTGGTAGTGGGGGTGGTAGGGGGGGGGGTGGTGGTTGTGGTGGAAGGGACCACAAATCCGTGAGAACGGCTGAAAGTCACGTGTCTGCTGCCAACCCGTGACTTAGTCCCCATCCCTCCTCCCCCACCCCCTTAACACCTCCCCCACCCCCTCAACACCTCCCCCACCCCCTCACCCCCTCCCCACCCCTCACCCCCTCCCACCCCCTCAACCCCTCCCCCACCCCCTCAACACCTCCCCCACCCCCTCCCCCACCCCCTCACCCCCTCCCCCACCCCCTCAACAACATCTTCAGCACCTTCCATCACCCCCCCCCACCCATCACCCCCCCCCACCCATCACCCCCACCACACCCTGGGAAGACGCAAGAGACAATGAACCCACCACCAACAGCACCAAGTCACCCTAGACGGTGACAAGGGCGGAAACTCGGTGGAGAAGCACGCCAAACACGCCCCAATGGGCTGGACAGGTACCCAGGCCAGGTAACGTCACCCTCTCCTGCAACACAGGAACGTGACGGAACACGTAACACTCCCCCACATACGGAGGTAGTCTCACAGAGAGCGACAAGGAGATGTGTGAGGGGTAGCTACGTAGCACTCTGCTAGTTTGTAAGGCAGTCACCAAAATATAAGTAAGATGGGTGCAAGAAGTGCCTTGCAAGATGCCTTGCAAGAAGTGCCGGACCAACCAGGCTGTGGTGGATATGTGGGCCTGCGAGTCGCTCCAAGCAACAGCCTGGTGGACCAACCAGGCTGTGGTGGATATGTAGGCCTGCGAGTCGCTCCAAGCAACAGCCTGGTGGACCAACCAGGCTGTGGTGGATATGTGGGCCTGCGGGCCGCTCCAAGCAACAGCCTGGTGGACCAAGTTATCACAAGTCGAGCCTGGCCTCGGGCCGGGTTCGGGGAGTAGAAGAACTCCCAGCATCCTCTCCAGGTATTTTCTTAGACTATCAATAAGAATTAGACATTGTTTCCCCTTGAACAGTAGGCGTATAGCCTAAGATGTAAAAACAGGCGGGAGGGGGGGGGGAGGGAACTGGGAAGACACTTAACAGGTTAAGCAATTCGTCCTCGGCTCAAGTCCATTCCATCCAGCGGTCGACCCCACAGACGTATCCATAAATTTTGACATGCTATTCATTCAAAACAGGAATTTTCTCAAATATTTCATTAATATTATATTATATAAGCATATTGTGCATATATAGGTTAGTTTAGGTGTTTAGGTTCTGTTGGCGATTATTAGTAGTACGTGGGTGAAGCATTTACAGCGTTGTGGTTCGAACACAAGTCGTCAGTGAAGCACTTGTTCCGGAAGTGTTCGGACGTCATCAGTTGCGAGTCGTGTGTAAACCGTTTATCAACTGGGGTTGGCGGGTGGATGGAATGGTCTTTGGGGTCTTGGAAGACGGGCTGAAGGGAGTACCTATCGGATAGGAAACAAAAAAGCAAATTACTCGAGACATTATCGAGCTGAAGGGATGTGCCCAAACGGCTTCACCGAGGGTGTGAGTGTTAAAACAAACCTATGAAAAAAATGGGTAGAGAGTATTTCTCTCTCAGGAAAATGAAATACCTGTGAACACACACACTGAAATCTTCGAGTAAACCTTTGAAGTATAACATGGCCTTATTGGCCAAGCTGTCCTCCTACAACCTGTCCTGCTACATCCTGTCCTCCTACATCCTGTCCTCCTACATCCTGTCCGCCTACAACCTGTCCCCCTACATCCTGTCCTCCTACAACCTGTCCTCCTACAACCTGTCCTCCTACATCCTGTCCCCCTACATCCTGTCCTCCTACAACCTGTCCTCCTACAACCTGTCCTCCTACATCCTGTCCCCCTACATCCTGTCCTCCTACAACCTGTCCTCCTACAACCTGTCCCCCTACAACCTGTCCCCCTACATCCTGTCCTCCTACATCCTGTCCTCCTACAACCTGTCCTCCTACATCCTGTCCCCCTACATCCTGTCCTCCTACAACCTGTCCCCCTACAACCTGTCCCCCTACATCCTGTCCTCCTACAACCTGTCCTCCTACAACCTGTCCTCCTACAT
>NC_091201.1:4467940-4500440 GCF_040958095.1 Procambarus clarkii
CTTCATGCAGGTCGGCGTTCAATCCCCGACCGTCCACAAGTGATTGGGGCACCATTCCTTCCCCCCCGTCCCATCCCAAATCCTTATCCTGACCCCTTCCCAGTGCTATTTAGTCGTAATGGCTTGGCGCTTTCCCCTGATAGTTATATTCAGTTCACCTACCTTCAAGCACTAGGACATTGTGGTCAGTTTCTATTGAGAGTCAATATAGAGTTATACTCACCAAGGCAAATGATGCACCAAACATTCCGGCATTTTATAATCACTCGCTAATTCTCTATTTCGAGTTTCCGCTCATATCAACGATACTGAGGCCTCTCTAGTTGAGTTTTCTAAAAAGCGTGTCGGACCAACCAGGCTGTGGTGGGTATGTGGGCCTGCGGGCCGCTCCAAGCAACAGCCTGGTGGACCAACCGGGCTGTGGTGGGTATGTGGGCCTGCGGGCCGCTCCAAGCAACAGCCTGGTGGACCAACCGGGCTGTGGTGGGTATGTGGGCCTGCGGGCCGCTCCAAGCAACAGCCTGGTGGACCAACCGGGCTGTGGTGGGTATGTGGGCCTGCGGGCCGCTCCAAGCAACAGCCTGGTGGACCAACCGGGCTGTGGTGGGTATGTGGGCCTGCGGGCCGCTCCAAGCAACAGCCTGGTGGACCAACCGGGCTGTGGTGGGTATGTGGGCCTGCGGGCCGCTCCAAGCAACAGCCTGGTGGACCAACCGGGCTGTGGTGGGTATGTGGGCCTGCGGGCCGCTCCAAGCAACAGCCTGGTGGACCAACCGGGCTGTGGTGGGTATGTGGGCCTGCGGGCCGCTCCAAGCAACAGCCTGGTGGACCAACCGGGCTGTGGTGGGTATGTGGGCCTGCGGGCCGCTCCAAGCAACAGCCTGGTGGACCAACCGGGCTGTGGTGGGTATGTGGGCCTGCGGGCCGCTCCAAGCAACAGCCTGGTGGACCAACCGGGCTGTGGTGGGTATGTGGGCCTGCGGGCCGCTCCAAGCAACAGCCTGGTGGACCAACCGGGCTGTGGTGGGTATGTGGGCCTGCGGGCCGCTCCAAGCAACAGCCTGGTGGACCAACCGGGCTGTGGTGGGTATGTGGGCCTGCGGGCCGCTCCAAGCAACAGCCTGGTGGACCCACCGGGCTGTGGTGGGTATGTGGGCCTGCGGGCCGCTCCAAGCAACAGCCTGGTGGACCCACCGGGCTGTGGTGGGTATGTGGGCCTGCGGGCCGCTCCAAGCAACAGCCTGGTGGACCAACCGGGCTGTGGTGGGTATGTGGGCCTGCGGGCCGCTCCAAGCAACAGCCTGGTGGACCAACCGGGCAGTGGTGGGTATGTGGGCCTGCGGGCCGCTCCAAGCAACAGCCTGGTGGACCAACCGGGCTGTGGTGGGTATGTGGGCCTGCGGGCCGCTCCAAGCAACAGCCTGGTGGACCAACCGGGCTGTGGTGGGTATGTGGGCCTGCGGGCCGCTCCAAGCAACAGCCTGGTGGACCAACCGGGCTGTGGTGGGTATGTGGGCCTGCGGGCCGCTCCAAGCAACAGCCTGGTGGACCAACCGGGCTGTGGTGGGTATGTGGGCCTGCGGGCCGCTCCAAGCAACAACCTGTTGGACCAACCGGGCTGTGGTGGGTATGTGGGCCGCTCCAAGCAACAGCCTGGTGGACCAACCGGGCTGTGGTGGGTATGTGGGCCGCTCCAAGCAACAGCCTGGTGGACCAAACTCTCACAAGTCAAGCCTGGCCTCGGGCTGGAGCTTGGGGAGTAGAAGAACTCCCAGAACCCTATCAACCAGGTATCAACCAGGAGTCCACCCTCCACCCCACCCCCCTCACTACCTCTACTCATTCCCTCATGTTTTGTGTCTATTCAAACCTCATTGTGCCTTTCCTGGTAGACTATCCTGGTCGACTATCTTGGTCGACTATCCTGGTCGACTATCCTGGTCGACTCAGGGGTCTTGTACCCACCTTGTGGCTTGGGTTGCTCACCAGGAAAGCCAGTGGTGGCGCCATTCAAGATACGTTCCCTCTTCAAGTTCTGTTTTCATTTTCGTTACATCTTTGTATCTACCACCATCAACCACCACCATCAACCACCACCATCAACCACCACCATCAACCACCACCATCAACCAGCACCATCAACCAGCACCACCAACCAGCACCATCATCAACCCGTCTCTCACCATCACCTGGCCATCTGAGGCAGCGCCACACATACATCAGAGGCTCGCCCACCTCTACACGACCTGCTGGGGGGTTTTATGAGTGTGTTGTGATGGCTGGTCCCCAGGAAGCACCTCATAACATGAGGGGCTGCCAGTGTGTACACCTCCCACCCACCCCCCTCAAACCATCCTCATAAAGTGGCAGGAATCTCAACAATTCCAGCTGCCCTCATACACCACCTCACCATCAATCCTCACCTCCCTCACTCACCTGAGTTCCTCACCACTCATTCCTCATACCTAATGAGAGGTGTGGAACACTGATGAGGAAAAACACTCCTTCCCTCCCTCCACTCCCTCTCTACCTCTCACTCCCTCACACTCTGAGGGAGGACAGAATTCCTCACAATTCCAGGTAGTGTCCTCACAAGACAAGGGCGTGTCCCCACTCCCACAGCTGGTGGCCCAAGATGAGACGCCCCACTCCCACAGCTGGTGGCCCAAGATGAGACGCCCCACTCCCACAGCTGGTGGCCCAAGATGAGACGCCCCACTCCCACAGCTGGTGGCCCAAGATGAGACGCCCCACTCCCACAGCTGGTGGCCCAAGATGAGACGCCCCGCTCCCACAGCTGGTGGCCCAAGATGAGACGCCCCACTCCCACAGCTGGTGGCCCAAGATGATACGCCCCACTCCCACAGCTGGTGGCCCAAGATGAGACGCCCCACTCCCGCAGCTGGTGGCCCAAGATGAGACGCCCCCACTCCCACAGCTGGTGGCCCAAGATGAGACGCCCCACTCCCACAGCTGGTGGCCCAAGATGAGACGCCCCACTCCCACAGCTGGTGGCCCAAGATGAGACGCCCCACTCCCACAGCTGGTGGCCCAAGATGAGACGCCCCACTCCCACAGCTGGTGGCCCAAGATGAGACGCCCCACTCCCACAGCTGGTGGCCCAAGATGAGACGCCCCACTCCCACAGCTGGTGGCCCAAGATGAGACGCCCCACTCCCACAGCTGGTGGCCCAAGATGAGGCGCCCCACTCCCACAGCTGGTGGCCCAAGATGAGACGCCCCACTCCCACAGCTGGTGACCCAAGATGAGACGCCCCACTCCCACACCTGGTGGCCCAAGATGAGACGCCCCACTCCCACAGCTGGTGGCCCAAGATGAGACGCCCCACTCCCACACCTGGTGGTCCAAGATGAGACGCCCCACTCCCACAGCTGGTGGCCCAAGATGAGACGCCCCACTCCCACAGCTGGTGGCCCAAGATGAGACGCCCCACTCCCACAGCTGGTGGCCCAAGATGAGACGCCCCACTCCCACAGCTGGTGGCCCAAGATGAGACGCCCCACTCCCACAGCTGGTGGCCCAAGATGAGACGCCCCACTCCCACAGCTGGTGGCCCAAGATGAGACGCCCCACTCCCACAGCTGGTGGCCCAAGATGAGACGCCCCACTCCCACAGCTGGTGGCCCAAGATGAGACGCCCCACTCCCACAGCTGGTGGCCCAAGATGAGACGCCCCACTCCCACAGCTGGTGACCCAAGTTGAGACGCCCCACTCCCACAGCTGGTGACCCAAGATGAGACGCCCCACTCCCACAGCTGGTGGCCCAAGATGAGACGCCCCACTCCCACAGCTGGTGGCCCAAGATGAGACGCCCCACTCCCACAGTATTCATCTATGGACATCCATATATGGTGAAACACATGTGAAGAACCTCTCACACACTCACAGCTCCCTGACAAGAGGGAGCCAGCTTAGCTTAGCTGCCAACACCCACACATCGTGTCAGCAAGGCGGACAGCCCGCCTGCTATCATAACATGGTGTCAGCAAGGCGGACAGCCCGCCTGCTATCATAACATGTGATTGGGCAAGCTCTAGCTCTTCGTACCCCGCGAAATGCTATTATGGTTCTTCACAGGTGGCAGTGTAACACTGCCATACAAGTATATAACAGTGCCATATAGCAGTGTCATATAACAGTGCCATATAACAGTGCCATATAGCAGTGTCATATAACAGTGCCATATAACAGTGTCATATAACAGTGCCATATAACAGTGCCATATAACAGTGCCATACAGCAGTGCCATATAACAGTGTCATATAACAGTGCCATATAACAGTGCCATATAACAGTGCCATACAGCAGTGCCATATAACAGTGCCATATGACAGTGCCATATAACAGTGCCATATAACAGTGTCATATAACAGTGCCATATAACAGTGCCATATAACAGTGCCATATAACAGTGCCATATAACAGTGCCATATAACAGTGCCATATAACAGTGCCATATAACAGTGCCATATAACAGTGCCATATATGTGCCATATATGTGCCATATAACAGTGCCATATAACAGTGCCATATAACAGTGCCATATATCAGTGCCATATAACAGTGTCATATAACAGTGTCATATAACAGTGCCATATAACAGTGCCATATAACAGTGCCATATATGTGCCATATATGTGCCATATAACAGTGCCATATATCAGTGCCATATATCAGTGCCATATAACAGTGCCATATAACAGTGCCATATATCAGTGTCATATATCAGTGCCATATATCAGTGCCATATAACAGTGTCATATAACAGTGTCATATAACAGTGCCATATAACAGTGCCATATATCAGTGCCATATAATACATTCATAACTGTCGCATGTAAAAAGCGCTATTTTGCCATAACGAGGTCCAACAGAACGCCATCTTACGATAACAAAGGTCACGAGAACACCATTTTGGGATAACGAAGTCCAGGAGAACACCATTTTGTGATAACGAAGTCGAGGAGAACGCCATTTTAAGATAACGAAGTCCACGTAAACGCCATTTTGTGATAACGAAGTCCACGAAAACGCCATTTTAAGATAACGAAGTCGAGAAGAACGCCATTTTGTGATAACGAAGTCGAGAAGAACGCCATTTTAAGATAACGAAGTCCACGAAAACGCCATTTTAAATTAACGAAGTCGAGGAGAACGCCATTTTACGATAACGAGTGTAGGCCTCCCAGGAGGCCTCTCCGGCAGCGTGGTGAGCCTGGCGACAGAGCGACTAACGAGGGAGACTAATCAAGGCTTTCTGATATGCAAATGAGTAAGTCTATTTCATCTAATTTGTTTTCCAGTCGTTAGTGCGTAAGTTTTCCGGCCGGATTACCTGTGTTTACCTGTGTTTTAGCTGTGTTTACCTGTGTTTACCTGTGTTTTAGCTGTGTTTACCTGTGTTTACCTGTGTTTTAGCTGTGTTTACCTGTGTTTACCTGTGTTTTAGCTGTGTTTACCTGTGTTTAGCTGTATTTAGCTGTGTTTAGCTGTATTTAGCTGTATTTAGCTGTGTTTAGCTGTATTTAGCTGTGTTTACCTGTGTTTACCTGTGTTTACCTGTGTTTTATCTGCGTTTACCTGTGTTTACCTGTGTTTACCTGTGTTTTAGCTGTGTTTACCTGTGTTTACCTGTGTTTAGCTGTATTTAGCTGTGTTTAGCTGTATTTAGCTGTGTTTAGCTGTATTTAGCTGTGTTTAGCTGTATTTAGCTGTGTTTAGCTGTATTTAGCTGTGTTTAGGTGTATTTAGCTGTGTTTAGGTGTATTTAGCTGTGTTTAGGTGTATTTAGCTGTGTTTAGCTGTATTTAGCTGTGTTTAGCTGTATTTAGCTGTGTTTAGCTGTATTTTACCTGTGTTTACCTGTGATTAGCTGTGTTTACCTGTGTTTTACCTGTGTTTACCTGTGTTTTACCTGTGTTTACCTGTGTTTACCTGTGTTTTACCTGTGTTTACCTGTGTTTTACCTGTGTTTAGCTGTGTTTTACCTGTGTTTACCTGTGTTTAGCTTTGTTTATCTGTGTTTTAGCTGTATTTACCTGTGTTTACCTGTGTTTTACCTGTGTTTACCTGTGTTTAGCTGTGTTTAGCTGTGTTTACCTGTGTTTACCTGTGTTTTACCTGTGTTTACCTGTGTTTAGCTGTGTTTACCTGTGTTTAGCTTTGTTTATCTGTGTTTTAGCTGTATTTACCTGTGTTTACCTGTGTTTTACCTGTGTTTATCTGCGTTTACCTGTGTTTTACCTGTGTCTACCTGTTATTTAGCTGTGTTTACCTGTGTTTAGCTGTGTTTATCTGTGTTTTAGTTGTATTTACCTGTGTTTACCTGTGTTTTACCTGTGTTTACCTGTGTTTTACCTGTGTTTAGCTGTGTTTTACCTGTGTTTACCTGTGTTTTAGCTGTGTTTACCTGTGTTTAGCTGTGTTTAGCTGTGTTTATCTGTGTTTTAGTTGTATTTACCTGTGTTTATCTGTGTTTACCTGTGTTTAGCTGTATTTACCTGTGTTTAGCTGTGTTTACCTGTGTTTTACCTGTGTTTACCTGTGTTTTAGCTGTGTTTACCTGTGTTTAGCTGTGTTTTACCTGTGTTTACCTGTGTTTAGCTGTGTTTACCTGTGTTTTACCTGTGTTTACCTGTGTTTAGCTGTGTTTTACCTGTGTTTACCTGTGTTTTCCTGTGTTTATCTGCGTTTACCTGTATTTACCTGTGTTTACCTGTGTTTTACCTGTGTCTACCTGTGTTTACCTGTGCAATCTGTCCTCCTACAAAGAACGTCGCTTTTCGATCCTATGCGTTATATAAGGCCAAAAATCGTCGTACTAGAAAACGGCAGCGACTCGCGAAAGTGACGTACTTTCCCGTTTTCTGTTGTGGGTCCTCTGACAGGTTAGGATAAGGGGGCACTGTAGTACGACAGTTTCTTGACGTTGTGGGGACCTTAGGAGACCGGGCTGACCTGTGAGTGACAACTGTGAGGTGATGGTGTCACCTTCCAGCTTTGTCACCATCGACACCACAGTCATCCTTGTCACCACAACTCGATAGGGTGACACATTTAACCCTGTCCTCCCCACCCTTCCCGTCACCCTGACTCGTCTCACCCTCCTCTCACAGGCAATGAATCTTGAGTATCTAAGGCAGAGTTCCTCTCAAGACACCTCCAAAGGATACCTGATCAATCAGGCTGTGGCTCATACGTCAGGCTGCGAGCAGCCGCGTCCAACAGCCTGGTTGATCAGTCCAGCAACCAGGAGGCCTGGTCGACGACCGGGCCGCGGGGTCGCTGAGCCCCGGAATCATCTCAAGGTAACCTCAAGGTAAGACTCCCAAGAATATTTTAACCATAAACACCATCAAAGACACTTTCCTAACCTCTTCATTTCCATACGATTATTGCACAAACGCTTCCATAGGACCTGTTCACTATCATCGCCTTAACAGCACCTTAACATTACAAAGGAATTCAAACAGTAATATTCCATTTAGAAGCAAACAAGGCTGTATGTGGCAGTTTAGAGTGAGGCAAACAATATTGGACGTGGATTTGTAAACAAATACTTGCCAATTTGACCTTTAAATTGACTGCCCTTCAGGGAATTGCTTTGAAAGATATCATTTAGTAAGAGCTTCTATGTCTTTTTTTAATCTATTAGAGAATAATAGATTAAATAGTGTTCAGCGTTACCATATACCATGCTAGACAACGCGCAAACGTTTTCACTAATAGAAAACATCTTTAAGAGAAAACTAGATAGTTTTCTTCAAGGAGTGCCGGACCAACCGGGCTGTGGTGGGTATGTGGGCCTGCGGGCCGCTCCAAGCAACAGCCTGGTGGACCAACCGGGCTGTGGTGGGTATGTGGGCCTGCGGGCCGCTCCAAGCAACAGCCTGGTGGACCAACCGGGCTGTGGTGGGTATGTGGGCCTGCGGGCCGCTCCAAGCAACAGCCTGGTGGACCAACCGGGCTGTGGTGGGTATGTGGGCCTGCGGGCCGCTCCAAGCAACAGCCTGGTGGACCCACCGGGCTGTGGTGGGTATGTGGGCCTGCGGGCCGCTCCCAGCAATAGCCTGGTGGACCAACCGGGCTGTGGTGGGTATGTGGGCCGCTCCAAGCAACAGCCTGGTGGACCAAACTCTCACAAGTCAAGCCTGGCCTCGGGCCGGGCTTGGGGAGTAGAACTACTCCCAGAACCCCATCAACCAGGTATCAACCAGGTATCAACCAGGTGAAATCTTACCTTCGTGGCTACTTTGTGTTGATTCCTGGAGGCCAACGTCCGCGCGGCCCGGTCTCTAGTTGATGATCTGGTCAAGCATTCTGTTAGACGCAGCTGCTCACAGCCAGACCAACGCATCACAGCCTGGCTGATCAAGTTCTCACTTTAAATACCTTGAGGCGTGGGCCTCTTATGGCCATATAATTAAGTAAAACAGCTAGGATATAGTAGTAGATATATAGTATCACTCATGGATAAGGAGTAGAGTAGTAGATATATAGTATCACTCGGGATAAGGAGTAGAGTAGTAGATATATAGTATCACTCGGTATAAGGAGTAGAGTAGTAGATATATAGTATCACTCGGGATAAGGAGTAGAGTAGTAGATATATAGTATCACTCGGGATAAGGAGTAGAGTAGTAGATATATAGTATCACTCGGGATAAGGAGTAGAGTAGTAGATATATAGTATCACTCGGGATAAGGAGTAGAGTAGTAGATATATAGTATCACTCGGGATAAGGAGTAGAGTAGTAGATATATAGTATCACTCGGGATAAGGAGTAGAGTAGTAGATATATAGTATCACTCGGGATAAGGAGTAGAGTAGTAGATATATAGTATCACTCGGGATAAGGAGTAGAGTAGTAGATATATAGTATCACTCGGTATAAGGAGTAGAGTAGTAGATATATAGTATCACTCGGGATAAGGAGTAGAGTAGTAGATATATAGTATCACTCGGGATAAGGAGTAGAGTAGTAGATATATAGTATCACTCATGATAAGGAGTAGAGTAGTAGATATATAGTATCACTCATGATAAGGAGTAGAGTAGTAGATATATAGTATCACTCATGATAAGGAGTAGAGTAGTAGATATATAGTATCACTCATGATAAGGAGTAGAGTAGTAGATATATAGTATCACTCATGATAAGGAGTAGAGTAGTAGATATATAGTATCACTCATGATAAGGAGTAGAGTAGTAGATATATAGTATCACTCATGATAAGGAGTAGAGTAGTAGATATATAGTATCACTCATGATAAGGAGTAGAGTAGTAGATATATAGTATCACTCATGATAAGGAGTAGAGTAGTAGATATATAGTATCACTCATGATAAGGAGTAGAGTAGTAGATATATAGTATCACTCGGGATAAGGAGTAGAGTAGTAGATATATAGTATCACTCGGGATAAGGAGTAGAGTAGTAGATAAATAGTATCACTCGGGACAAGGAGTAGAGTAGTAGATATATAGTATCACTCGGTATAAGGAGTAGAGTAGTAGATATATAGTATCACTCGGGATAAGGAGTAGAGTAGTAGATATATAGTATCACTCGGGATAAGGAGTAGAGTAGTAGATATATAGTATCACTCGGGATAAGGAGTAGAGTAGTAGATATATAGTATCACTCGGGATAAGGAGTAGAGTAGTAGATATATAGTATCACTCGGGATAAGGAGTAGAGTAGTAGATATATAGTATCACTCGGGATAAGGAGTAGAGTAGTAGATATATAGTATCACTCGGGATAAGGAGTAGAGTAGTAGATATATAGTATCACTCGGGATAAGGAGTAGAGTAGTAGATATATAGTATCACTCGGGATAAGGAGTAGAGTAGTAGATATATAGTATCACTCGGGATAAGGAGTAGTAGATATATAGTATCACTCATGATAAGGAGTAGAGTAGTAGATATATAGTATCACTCATGATAAGGAGTAGAGTAGTAGATATATAGTATCACTCGGGATAAGGAGTAGAGTAGTAGATAAATAGAGAGAACAAGATGACGAAGCAGAAGTGAACACTAACAACGAATATATAAGTAGATACAACAGGTAGATACAAGAGGTAGATGCAACATATAGATACAACAGGTAGATTCAACATATAGATACAACAGATACAAAAGGTAGATACAACAAGTAGATACAACAGGTAGATACAACAGATAGATACAACAGATAGATACAACAGGTAGATACAACAGGTAGAACAGATAGATACAACAGGTAGATACAACAGATAGATACAACAGATAGATACAACAGGTAGATACAACAGATAGATACAACAGGTAGATGCAACAGATAGATACAACAGATAGATATAACAGGTAGATACAACAGATAGAGAGGAGATTTAAGTAGTCAGGTAGACAGGTCTTGAATCCTCGCATCGGATTAGGCGAGGGACAAGGCAGAGCCCAATGGTTGAAGCCCGACTCCCTGCCACCACAAACAACCCCCCAAAATTCACACATTCTCCCCCAACCCCAAAATTCACACATTCTCCCCCCCCCCCATCTCTTTCTTGAATGGCTCTCAGCACTAACACCTCCCTCCTCCTCCTCCTCCTCCTCCTCCTTCAAGACCTCTTCCCCCCCCCCCTCGGCAGCAGATTACCCACGCCTCCCTACCCACGCTCACAGCCCTCCACTCACACTCAAAACCCATTTGAACCTTGCCCCCCCTACCACGCAGCCTCGGAGGAACGCCAACATTAGGTCTCATTCTTACTACTTAAGGTGCCTCTCTGTGGCTTCTCTGCCCAACCACTTCAACACCCTATCACACCCCCCACACCCCCTCCCTTACCTCCAATGATCTCCCGTTACCTTAATATCAGCCTAACTGCCTGTGAGCAAGCCAACTGTTGTGGGTGGCACCACAGGGACGGGTCAAGGGCATACAGAACACTCGAGGGAGAGGGGGGAGGGGGGGAGGGGGGGGGAGGATAATACGACTTTTACTATCCCACATATTTACTACACCCCCTCCCCCCCCCCAACCCCCCAAAAAAATAAAGGGGGGCATAAGTCCTATTTTACAGAGGGGGGAAAGTGGTAGTGTGGGTGTTAGTGCTAAAGTGTTGTATGGTGAGAATCTAAAGTTAGAGGCTGTTAACACTTCCCCCCCCCCCTACCCCTCCCTCCCTACCCCTCCCTCCCTCCCTTAACTTAGTTTGGCTCAAGTTTCCTTTCCCATCAAGTTGGGCTCCCTCGGGGAGTGGGATTACTACGTGCTAACTCAAGTTCCTGTTCCATGCCTCTCTCTTCCGTCTCTTTCTGATTCTTTCTGATTCACCAAAAAAAGCGAGTTTGTTATCCTCGAGTGGGGTGTTTTGTGGTGTGAACATCTGGTGTTGTTCTTCTTGTGCTGGGAGTGTGTGAACTGTGAACATCTGTTCTTCTTGTTGTGCTGGGAGTGTGTGAACAGTGAACATCTGTTGTTCTTGTTGTGCTGGGAGTGTGTGAACAGTGAACATCTGTTGTTCTTGTTGTGCTGGGAGTGTGTGAACAGTGAACATGTGTTGTTCTTGTGCTGGGAGTGTGTGAACTGTGAACATGTGTTGTTCTTGTGCTGGGAGTGTGTGAACAGTGAACATCTGTTGTTCTTGTTGTGCTGGGAGTGTGTGAACTGTGAACATGTGTTGTTCTTGTGCTGGGAGTGTGTGAACTGTGAACATGTGTTCTTCTTGTGCTGGGAGTGTGTGAACAGTGAACATCTGTTGTTCTTGTTGTGCTGGGAGTGTGTGAACAGTGAACATCTGTTGTTCTTGTTGTGCTGGGAGTGTGTGAACAGTGAACATCTGTTGTTCTTGTTGTGCTGGGAGTGTGTGAACAGTGAACATGTGTTGTTCTTGTTGTGCTGGGAGTGTGTGAACAGTGAACATCTGTTGTTCTTGTTGTGCTGAGAGTGTGTGAACTGTGAACATGTGTTGTTCTTCTGTTGTGTGTAGGACCCTACCAATCTCTCCCTGCCAGCCCAGCAACACCCTGCCAACCCTGCCAGGGGCAGAAGCCATAAAAGCCATCAGGAGGCGACAGTCTCCAAGGAACGCAGTAGCTAATATCCAATCTGCGAGCCGCCTTCCTCGGAATACCAAGACCCACTGCGCCACGGAGACCCCAATACAGGCAAATGTATTCCTCTCTGGATCGTGTTTCTCTTGCTGGGGGGGGGGGGGGGGGAAGGGGGTGACGACCCCTACAGGACGTAATGCATTCCAAGCAGGTGCTCTTCCTGCCCAACCAGCTTAGCTCCTTTTGCTCGTCTTCAAGAGCCCTTTGATTTAGAGGCTTTGTACAGATTTGCTGCACAGTTGGGGGCTGGATTGAGCAGTTGTAACAGTCGTAAATGTACTTACACTGTGAGGGGTCGGCCAGTTATGTCCCTTATGTGTAGTGGAAGCGTGTTGAACAGTGTCGGGCCTCTGATGTTGATAGTTCTCTCTTGAACACTGTGAGGGGTCGGCCAGTTATGTCCCTTATGTGTAGTGGAAGCGTGTTGAACAGTCTCGGGCCTCTGATGTTGATAGTTCTCTCTTGAACACTGTGAGGGGTCGGCCAGTTATGTCCCTTATGTGTAGTGGAAGCGTGTTGAACAGTCTCGGGCCTCTGATGTTGATAGTACTCTCTTGAACACTGTGAGGGGTCGGCCAGTTATGCCCCTTCTGTGTAGTGGAAGCGTGTTGAACAGTCTCTGGCCTCTGATGTTGATAGTACTCTCTTGAACACTGTGAGGGGTCGGCCAGTTATGCCCCTTCTGTGTAGTGGAAGCGTGTTGAACAGTCTCTGGCCTCTGATGTTGATAGTACTCTCTTGAACACTGTGAGGGGTCGGCCAGTTATGCCCCTTATGTGTAGTGGAAGCGTGTTGAACAGTCTCTGGCCTCTGATGTTGATAGTACTCTCTTGAACACTGTGAGGGGTCGGCCAGTTATGCCCCTTCTGTGTAGTGGAAGCGTGTTGAACAGTCTCGGGCCTCTGTTGTTGATAGTTCTCTCTTAAACACTGTGAGGGGTCGGCCAGTTATGTCCCTTATGTGTAGTGGAAGCGTGTTGAACAGTCTCGGGCCTCTGATGTTGATAGTTCTCTCTTGAACACTGTGAGGGGTCGGCCAGTTATGTCCCTTATGTGTAGTGGAAGCGTGTTGAACAGTCTCTGGCCTCTGATGTTGATAGTACTCTCTTGAACACTGTGAGGGGTCGGCCAGTTATGCCCCTTCTGTGTAGTGGAAGCGTGTTGAACAGTCTCTGGCCTCTGATGTTGATAGTACTCTCTTGAACACTGTGAGGGGTCGGCCAGTTATGCCCCTTATGTGTAGTGGAAGCGTGTTGAACAGTCTCTGGCCTCTGATGTTGATAGTACTCTCTTGAACACTGTGAGGGGTCGGCCAGTTATGCCCCTTCTGTGTAGTGGAAGCGTGTTGAACAGTCTCGGGCCTCTGTTGTTGATAGTTCTCTCTTGAACACTGTGAGGGGTCGGCCAGTTATGTCCCTTATGTGTAGTGGAAGCGTGTTGAACAGTCTCGGGCCTCTGATGTTGATAGTTCTCTCTTGAACACTGTGAGGGGTCGGCCAGTTATGTCCCTTATGTGTAGTGGAAGCGTGTTGAACAGTCTCTGGCCTCTGATGTTGATAGTTCTCTCTTGAACACTGTGAGGGGTCGGCCAGTTATGTCCCTAATGTGTAGTGGAAGCGTGTTGAACAGTCTCGGGCCTCTGATGTTGATAGTTCTCTCTTGAACACTGTGAGGGGTCGGCCAGTTATGTCCCTTATGTGTAGTGGAAGCGTGTTGAACAGTCTCGGGCCTCTGATGTTGATAGTTCTCTCTTGAACACTGTGAGGGGTCGGCCAGTTATGTCCCTTATGTGTAGTGGAAGCGTGTTGAACAGTCTCGGGCCTCTGATGTTGATAGTACTCTCTCAGAGTACCTGTTGCTTTGAGAGTTGTCTCAGCGTAGTTAAGAGCCAGGCAGGGTGCTAGTAAAGAGCCTGGCAGGGTGCTAGTCAAGAGCCAGGCAGGGTGCTAGTTAAGAGCCTGGCAGGGTGCTAGTTAAGAGCCTGGCAGGGTGGTAGTTAAGAGACTGGCAGGGTGCTAGTCAAGAGCCTGGCAGGGTGGTAGTTAAGAGACTGGCAGGGTGCTAGTCAAGAGCCTGGCAGGGTGCTAGTTAAGAGCCTGGCAGGGTGGTAGTTAAGAGACGGGCAGGGTGCTAGTTAAGAGCCTGGCAGGGTGGTAGTTAAGAGACTGGCAGGGTGGTAGTTAAGAGCCTGGCTGGGGGGTAGTTAAGAGCCTGGCAGGGTGGTAGTTAAGAGCCTGGCAGGGTGGTAGTTAAGAGCCTGGCAGGGTGCTAGTTAAGAGCCAGGCAGGGTGCTAGTTAAGAGCCTGGCAGGGTGCTAGTTAAGAGCCTGGCAGGGTGGTAGTTAAGAGATTGGCAGGGTGCTAGTCAAGAGCCTGGCAGGGTGGTAGTTAAGAGACTGGCAGGGTGGTAGTTAAGAGCCTGGCAGGGTGGTAGTTAAGAGCCTGGCAGGGTGGTAGTTAAGAGCCTGGCAGGGTGCTAGTTAAGAGCCTGGCAGGGTGGTAGTTAAGAGCCTGGCAGGGTGGTAGTTAAGAGCCTGGCAGGGTGCTAGTTAAGAGCCTGGCAGGGTGCTAGTAAAGAGCCTGTCAGGGTGCTAGTTAAGAGCCTGGCAGGGTGGTAGTTAAGAGCCTGGCAGGGTGCTAGTTAAGAGCCTGGCAGGGTGCTAGTAAAGAGCCTGGCAGGGTGCTAGTTAAGAGCCTGGCAGGGTGGTAGTTAAGAGCCTGGCAGGGTGCTAGTAAAGAGCCTAGCAGGGTGGTAGTTAAGAGCCTGGCAGGGTGCTAGTTAAGAGCCTGGCAGGGTGCTAGTAAAGAGCCTGGCAGGGTGCTAGTTAAGAGCCTGGCAGGGTGGTAGTTAAGAGCCTGGCAGGGTGCTAGTTAAGAGCCTGGCAGGGTGCTAGTCAAGAGCCAGGCAGGGTGCTAGTCAAGAGCCTGGCAGGGTGGTAGTCAAGAGCCTGGCAGGGTGCTAGTTAAGAGCCTGGCAGGGTGCTAGTCAAGAGCCAGGCAGGGTGCTAGTTAAGAGCCTGGCAGGGTGCTAGTCAAGAGCCAGGCAGGGTGCTAGTTAAGAGCCTGGCAGGGTGGTAGTTAAGAGCCTGGCAGGGTGGTAGTTAAGAGCCTGGCAGGGTGGTAGTTAAGAGCCTGGCAGGGTGCTAGTTAAGAGCCTGGCAGGGTGGTAGTTAAGAGCCTGGCAGGGTGCTAGTTAAGAGCCTGGCAGGGTGGTAGTTAAGAGCCTGGCAGGGTGGTAGTTAAGAGCCTGGCTGGGGGGTAGTTAAGAGCCTGGCAGGGTGCTAGTTAAGAGCCTGGCAGGGTGCTAGTTAAGAGCCTGGCAGGGTGCTAGTTAAGAGCCTGGCAGGGTGCTAGTTAAGAGCCAGGCAGGGTGCTAGTTAAGAGCCAGGCAGGGTGCTAGTTAAGAGCCTGGCAGGGTGCTAGTTAAGAGCCAGGCAGGGTGCTAGTTAAGAGCCTGGCAGGGTGCTAGTTAAGAGCCTGGCAGGGTGGTAGTTAAGAGCCAGGCAGGGTGCTAGTTAAGAGACTGGCAGGGTGCTAGTAAAGAGCCTGGCAGGGTGCTAGTTAAGAGCCAGGCAGGGTGCTAGTTAAGAGCCAGGCAGGGTGCTAGTTAAGAGCCAGGCAGGGTACTAGTTAAGAGCCTGGCAGGGTGCTAGTTAAGAGCCTGGCAGGGTGCTAGCTAAGAGCCTGGCAGGGTGCTAGGTGCGACAAGAGAGCTTACTGCCACACACTATCACATATTAAATTGATTCTGAATCCCAATGTAGATGATACAATAATAATCACACTAGTGTGATATATAAGATAAAAATCCTTGGAGTAGGACGATGGGCTCGAACTTGCTGCCCCGTGTCACCCCCGAGACGGGCGCCATACCCACGGTATAGCCGGGTCCCCGGGCAGGTTGAGTAGCTTTTAGCACGTCGTGGTTCACCGGTACACCCTCATGACCTTCCGGTATGCTCTGAAGACGGGCGGCCATCTTGAGGTTATCTTGAGATGATTTCGGGGCTTTAGTGTCCCCGCGGCCCGGTCCTCGACCAGGCCTCCACCCCCAGGAAGCAGCCCGTGACAGCTGACTAACTCCCAGGTACCTATTTACTGCTAGGTAACAGGGGCATTCAGGGTGAAAGAAACTTTGCCCATTTGTTTCTGCCTAGTGCGGGAATCGAACCCGCGCCACAGAATTACGAGTCCTGCGCGCTATCCACCAGGCTACGAGGCCCCCTAAGACACTCAAAATACCAGCCCTTAACCACCTCGTTCGCCACGTAACGAGTCCCTAACTAACCTTTACATCTGAGCACATGTGGTGGAGGTGTCAGAATGTATCGTACGGTGGTGGGCGGGACGATGTGGTTCATTACTGTTCGCTCTGAACGATGCAAATGTTTTTTTCTTAAATGTTAAGTCGCTGCTGAGGGTAGAATGTTGAGTGGAGATATTTAAGGCAATAGTCTTTCTGTATGGTTGTATGGTTGTATGGTTGTATGGTTGTATGGTTGTATGGTGCTATGGTTGTATGGTTGTATGGTTGTATGGTTGTATGGTGCTATGGTTGTATGGTTGTATGGTTGTATGGTGCTATGGTTGTATGGTTGTATGGTTGTATGGTGCTATGGTTGTATGGTTGTATGGTTGTATGGTGCTATGGTTGTATGGTTGTATGGTTGTATGGTGCTATGGTTGTATGGTTGTATGGTTGTATGGTGGTATTTTGCTGTGGTTGTATGGTTGTATGGTTGTATGGTGCTGTGGTTGTATGGTGCTGTGGTTGTATGGTGCTGTGGTTGTATGGTGCTGTGGTTGTATGGTGCTGTGGTTGTATGGTGCTGTGGTTGTATGGTGCTGTGGTTGTATGGTGCTGTGGTTGTATGGTGCTATGGTTGTATGGTGCTATGGTTGTATGGTGCTATGGTTGTATGGTGGTATGGTTGTATGGTGCTATGGTTGTATGGTGCTATGGTTGTATGGTGCTATGGTTGTATGGTGGTAGGGTTGTATGGTGCTATGGTTGTATGGTGCTATGGTTGTATGGTGCTATGGTTGTGTGGTGCTATGGTTGTATGGTGGTATGGTTGTATGGTGCTATGGTTGTATGGTGGTATGGTTGTATGGTGGTATGGTTGTATGGCACTATGGTGGTATGGTGCTATGGTTGTATGGTGGTATGGTTGTATGGTGGTATGGTTGTATGGTGGTATGGTTGTATGGCACTATGGTGGTATGGTGGTATGGTGCTATGGTTGTATGGTGGTATGGTTGTATGGTGCTATGGTTGTATGGTGTTATGGTTGTATGGTGCTATGGTTGTATGGTGCTATGGTTGTATGGTGGTATGGTTGTATGGTGCTATGGTTGTATGGTGCTATGGTTGTATGGTGTTATGGTTGTATGGTGCTATGGTTGTATGGTGCTATGGTTGTATGGTGCTATGGTTGTATGGTGCTATGGTTGTATGGTGGTATGGTTGTATGGTGCTATGGTTGTATGGTGTTATGGTTGTATGGTGTTATGGTTGTATGGTGGTATGGTTGTATGGTGGTATGGTTGTATGGTGGTATGGTTGTATGGTGCTGTGGTTGTATGGTTGTATGGTTGTATGGTGGTATGGTTGTATGGTGGTATGGTTGTATGGTGGTATGGTTGTATGGTGCTGTGGTTGTATGGTGCTATGGCTGTATGGTATACTATGGTTGTATGGTGGTATGGTTTATGGTGCTATGGTTGTATGATGGCATGTTTGTATCATACTATGGTTGTATGGTGCTGTGGTTGTATGGTGCTGTGGTTGTATGGTGCTGTGGTTGTATGGTGCTGTGGTTGTATGGTGCTGTGGTTGTATGGTGCTATGGTTGTATGGTGCTGTGGTTGTATGGTGCTGTGGTTGTATGGTGCTGTGGTTGTATGGTGCTGTGGTTGTATGGTGCTGTGGTTGTATGGTGCTGTGGTTGTATGGTGCTGTGGTTGTATGGTGCTGTGGTTGTATGGTGCTATGGTTGTATGGTGCTGTGGTTGTATGGTGCTGTGGTTGTATGGTGCTGTGGTTGTATGGTGCTATGGTTGTATGGTGTTATGGTTGTATGTTGCCTTGGTTGTATAATGCTATGGTTGTATGGCACTATGGTTGTATGGTGCTATGCTACCATACTATGGTGGTATAGTGCAATGGGCGGACATGATAGGAACGTATAAGATACTCAGAGGGATTGACAGAGTGGACATAGACGAAATGTTCACACGGAATAGTAACAGAACGAGAGGACATGGATGGAAGCTGGAAACTCAGATGAGTCACAGAGATGTTAGGAAGTTTTCTTTTAGCGTGAGAGTTGTGGGAAAATGGAATGCACTTCAGGAACAGGTTGTGGAAGCAAATACTATTCATAATTTTAAAACCAGGTATGATAGGGAAATGGGACAGGAGTCATTGCTGTAAACAACCGATGGCTGGAAAGGCGGGATCCAAGAGTCAATGCTCGATCCTGCAGACACAAATAGGTGAGTATATACACTCTAATTTTGAGGTGATTTCGGGGCTTAGCGTCCCCGCGGCCCGGTCCTCGACCAGGCCTCCACACCCCCAGGAAGCAGCCCGTAGCAGCTGTCTAACTCCCCCCAGGTACCTATTTACTGCTAGATAACAGGTGTATTAGGGTCAAAGAAACTGTTTTGCCCATTTGTCTCCGTCTCCACCGGGGATCGAACCCAGAACCTCAGGACTACGAATCCGAAGTGCTGTCCACTCAGCTGTCAGACACTCTTTCTTCCAATTTTTCCAAATTACTGCAAAGGTCAATACAAAAGCAACTCAAAAAGCCTCCCCCCTCGCTACCTTCCGTATGCCAACCCACACAAGCAGATCAAACACTAATAAAATCCCGTTAAAACCGCCGGTAAGAGGCTCATTACCTATTGAAATACCGTCACAAAAATAATCGCGCCCCCTCAGACGGCAACATTACGGCGGGAATATCCGATGGCGACTCTTACTCTCACATTATTTATAGCTGGGAGACCCACTCCTTCCCCCTCTTATAACTGATCTGTGTGCGTGTGTGTATGTGTGTGTGTATGTATGTGTGTGTGTGTGTGTGTGTGTGTGTGTGTGTGTGTGTGTGTGTGTGTGTGTGTGTGTGTGTGTGTGTGTGTGTGTGGGTGTGGGTATGTGGGTGTGGGTGTGTGGGTTTTTGGGTGTGGGTGTGTGGGTGTGTGGGGGGGGGGTGGGTGTGTGGGGGGGTGTGTACTCACCTATTTGTGCTTGCGGGGGTTGAGCTCTGGCTCTTTGGTCCCGCCTCTCAACTGTCAATCAACTGGTGTACAGGTTCCTGAGCCTACTGGACTCTATCATATCTACACTTGAAACTGTGTATGGAGTCAGCCTCCACCACATCACTTCCTAATGCATTCCATTTGTCAACTACTCTGACACTAAAAAAGTTCTTCCTAATACCTCTGTGGTTCATTTGGGCACTCAGTTTCCACCTGTGTCCCCTAGTGCGTGTGCCCCTTGTGTTAAATAGCCTGTCTTTATCAACCCTATCAATTCCCTTCAGAATCTTGAATGTGGTGATCATGTCCCCCCTAACTCTTCTGTCTTCCAACGAAGTGAGGTTTAATTCCCGTAGTCTCTCCTCGTAGCTCATACCTCTCAGCTCGGGTACTAGTCTGGTGGCAAACCTTTAAACCTTTTCCAGTTTAGTCTTATGCTTGACTAGATATGGACTCCATGCTGGAGCCGCATACTCCAGGATTGGTCTGACATATGTGGTATATAATGTTCTGAAAGATTCCTTACACAAGTTTCTAAAGGCAGTTCTTAAGTTAGCTAACCTGGCATATGCTGATGTTATCCTCTTGATATGAGCTTCAGGGGACAGGTCTGGCGTGATATCAACCCCCAGGTCTTTCTCTCTCTCTGACTCTTGAAGTATTTCATCTCCCAAATGATACCTTGTATCTGGTCTCCTGCTTCCTACCCCTATCTTCATTACATTACATTTGCTTGGGTTAAACTCTAACATCCACTTGTTCGACCATTCCTGCAGCTTATCCAGGTCTTCTTGAAGCCTCAAGCTGTCCTCCTCTGTCTTAATCCTTGTCATAATTTTGGCGTCGTCAGCAAACATTGAGAGGAATGGGTGTGTGTGTGTGTAGGTGTGTGTGTGTGTGTGTGTGTGTGTCTGTGTGTAGGGGGTGCAGATGTGTGTGTAGGGGGTGCAGATGTGTGTGTGGGGGAGGTGCAGGTGTGTGGGGAGGAAGCTGGTGGTACATGGGAGGGGGAGTAGTATATGAAAGGGAGGGAGGGTGGCGAGGGAAAAGACCAGCATACTGTGGAAGGGTATATTTAATATATGTAAATATATGTTTATATGAGCCTGTGACACCAGCGGGGGACACCAGGGGTGTGTGTCCCCCCTAGTGTGGGGGGGGGGCAGCAGGGGTGTGTGTCCCCCCTAGTGTGGGGGGGGCAGCAGGGGTGTGTGTCCCCCCTAGTGTGGGGGGGGGGACACCAGGGGTGTGTGTCCCCCCTAGTGTGGGGGGGGGCAGCAGGGGTGTGTGTCCCCCCTAGTGTGGGGGGACACCAGGGGTGTGTGTCCCCCCTAGTGTGGGGGGGGACAGCAGGGGTGTGTGTCCCTCCCTAGTGTGGGGGGGGACAGCAGGGGTGGGTGTCCCCCCTAGTGTGGGGGGGACACCAGGGGTGTGTGTCCCCCCTAGTGTGGGGGGAGGCAGCAGGGGTGTGTGTCCCCCCTAGTGTGGGGGGGGGACACCAGGGTGTGTGTGTGTGTCCCCCCTTGTGTGGGGGGGGACTCCAGGGTGGGGGTGTGTGTCCCCCCTTGTGTGGGGGGGAACACCAGGGGTGTGTGTCCCTCCCTAGTGTGGGTGGGGGGGGGGACACCAGGGGGTGTGTGTTCCCCCCCCTAGTGTGTGGGGGGGGGGGGGCTAGTGTAGGTGCGTCCACCGCTCCTCCACATCCCCGCGACTCATTTTTAGCGCTGGCTGCCGGATTTAAATAGCTAAACATTTTGATCCTATAAAATATAGGACCAGAAAATCCTATAGCAATATACAGAGTTATTCACCGATCTTGGGGAAATTAACACAGACATTTTCTGCTATTCACAGTTTGGCCGTAAGACCATAAACAGGTAACTTCCAAAAACTATATATGCACAATATGCTAATATATAACAATATTAATTTCTATTTGAGAAAAATTCCAATTTAGAATGACCAGCGTATGTAAAAATTGATGAATACATCTTTGGGATGGACCGCTGGATGGAATAGACTTGGTCTGAAGCCGGGTTGGGCTGAGAGAACCCTGACCCCCAGTCACCTCATTGCTCACCTTTTCACATCACACTACTGTATGTCAGCCTAAATCAAAAATAAGTATTTAACAATCGGAAATATTCCATTTATAGTTATATTTGACTTTTAATTAATATTTTTATTTAAAAATTTTGGAGTTCATCATTAGTGGCAGGAAAAAAATGTGAGATGATTCATATATTGAATATATATTCACGTCTATCATCAATGGGGAGGAAAGGCCTCAATGTCCTCTTGTTGCAAAGATTTGTCAAGTGATTGAAGCCAATAAAAGTTGCAGCAACACTACAACATGTCGGTCCTCAACACTATAGCTTTCTTGACGTCATGGAAACGATCTTAAAGTGATGAAGGTGGAGTCTCCAGCGGCGTCCCAAGACCTGAACCAGACGCTGGTGAACCTCCGCGTCTTGCACCAACTGCAGGAAGCAATGTTGCAAAGACCACAACTAGGGGGGGGGGGACTCTAATCAAATGTTGCACTGACAAAACCGTGGCAATTCTGTTGGTAAATGTGTTGAAGAAAACCTGTGGCGGTTTCACTATCAAACAGTGGCGGTTTCACTATCAAACAGTGGCAGTTTCACTATCAAACAGTGGCGGTTTCACTATCAAACAGTGGCGGTTTCACTATCAAACAGTGGCAGTTTCACTATCAAACAGTAGCAGTTTCACTATCAAACAGTGGCGGTTTCACTATCAAACAGTGGCGGTTTCACTATCAAACAGTGGCGGTTTCACTATCAAACAACACTCTTCAATCGGCGACATGGCCATTTACATTGATCAAAATGCGCAATAGATCACGTCTGCAGCATTTGACTTATTTTAAATTCAGTTTGATGAATCAACTGACTCTCAGTTGATTCCCAGTTTGTTGGTGTTTGAGAAACATATCCACCCAGGCACACTGACAGACGAGTCTCTCTTGTACACTTTGTACCGGCCACTACAAGGTCTTAGAGATTTGGCCAAAGATTTAGTCACTATACGAATCAGAAAATCTTTTTGTGTGTCGGTGCTGCAGAGCTGAAGCCCCAGCCGCGTTGGGGGACGAAATCTGAAGTTCAAGTTAATGTGAAGACGAGACATCCCCAAAGTGAACGACATTCACTGTAAGATCCATCATGAGGCCTGAAAAACAGGAAAACCTTTTGGACCAATGGACATGATGATAGTTCAGGAGGTCGTCTCCTCATGGATATCTTCAGGATATCGTCCTCATCATCTCCTGATGATGAGGGCCGAAACGTCGTCGTCTCCTTATCTTCATCTGCTGATGATGAGGGCCGAAACGTCGTCGTCGTCTCCTTATCTTCATCTCCTGATGATGAGGACCGAAACGTCGTCGTCTCCTTATCTTCATCTCCTGATGATGAGGGCCGAAACGTCGTCGTCTCCTTATCTTCATCTGCTGATGATGAGGACCGAAACGTCGCCGTCTGCTCATCATCTGATGTCTGGTTTGCTCATCATATCCTCATGAGTCACGTTATTGTGACTCATCGTCTGAAAAATTGTAAATTTTCACAAACTAGGAACCCTGAAATTGACGACTTTTCAAGGGGTTTCGTCCTCACATGAAAAGTTGACCGACATTTGCTACTTTTCCACATTTATGTTCGACAGGTTATAACCGAGTATATTTATAAATAAGTATATTAATAACCGGATATAACTGAGCGAGTGTATGAGCTTAGAAATGAGCTTAAATTATTTTTTTGAAGTTTAGTAAGATTTCGAATGTGATTCTTGGCTGGAAGATTAGGAAGGAGTCTGTTTTGTTGACATTTCTTGGGCAGAATAAACAGACTCTTCGGACGCAAGAACGGGAATGGAATCATGAAATTCCTTCATTCCTGGAAAGTTTTCATGAACAACGGAGTCTAACGCAACGGAGAGTAACGGAATAGTGTTCTTCACTATAGTGTGTGGCGTCACTATAGTGTGTGACGTCACTATGGTGCGTGACATCACTATGATGTCACATCAATTGGTTCAAAATTATGCTGTTGTCCAGGGCTTAAATTTTGTCCAAAACGACTAAGCAAAATTAACGAGGTTCAAGGAATCAATTAAGTTCTATCTTACACAGAAATATAAATCAATAATTTAACCTTATAGAAAAAAAAGTATATACAACCCACTTTGAACTTGTATTTAGGTAGTTAAGAATATTCAGTTGACACCTCGTTCCATTGAAGGTTAATCCCCGTCGGTAGTTAATTAACCATTAACCATTAACCCCAATTAGCGGTTCCTAAACACAATTCTCCACTCAAGACACGCCTTCACCTCCTCCTGGGTTTAGAGAACTGCCAAAAAGTTAGAGAACGGCTCCTACTTCCTTGCCTACCTGTCTCCAGCATCCTAGATCTCGCCTTCCATCTTCCATCTTGCAGCCTCCCACTTACCTGCCGAAGGAAAACGATATCATTAGGGGGAAAAGAAGGAAATTCACAATATATCAATTATAGCGAGAAAGTTGTCTAAAGGTCTCACAAGATCTGGGAGAGATGTTGTGAAGAGATAACACCAATATCCATGTTGGGATTGGTGGATATCTTGAGGTTATCTGGAGGTCACCTTTACGATACCTGGAGGGTGTCTTGAGCTCATCTGGAGAGATACGAGGAATAGACAAGGCAAAGGGATGTGTCCACGAACTTCCGAGGCGTTTATCCAGCTGAACGTACGCGTACAAGCTCAACATACGCGTACAAGCTCAACGTACACATACAAGCTCAACATACACGTACAAGCTCAACGTACACGTACAAGCTCAACGTACACGTACAAGCTCAACATACACGTACAAGCTCAACGTACACATACAAGCTCAACATACACGTACAAGCTCAACGTACACGTACAAGCTCAACATACACGTACAAGCTCAACGTACACATACAAGCTCAACGTACACGTACAAGCTCAACGTACACGTACAAGCTCAACGTACACGTACAAGCTCAACGTACACATACAAGCTCAACGTACACGTACAAGCTCAACGTACACGTACAAGCTCAACATACACGTACAAGCTCAACGTACACATACAAGCTCAACGTACACGTACAAGCTCAACGTACACGTACAAGCTCAACGTACACGTACAAGCTCAACGTACACGTACAAGCTCAACGTACACGTACAAGCTCAACGTACACGTACAAGCTCAACGTACCCGTACAAGCTCAACGTACACGTACAAGCTCAACGTACACGTACAAGCTCAACGTACACGTACAAGCTCAACGTACACGTACAAGCTCAACATACACGTACAAGCTCAACGTACACGTACAAGCTCAACGTACACGTACAAGCTCAACGTACACGTACAAGCTCAACGTACACGTACAAGCTCAACGTACGCGTACAAGCTCAACGTACGCGTACAAGCTCAACGTACGCGTACAAGCTCAACGTACACGTACAAGCTCAACGTACGCGTACAAGCTCAACGTACGCGTACAAGCTCAACGTACACGTACAAGCTCAACGTACACGTACAAGCTCAACGTACGCGTACAAGCTCAACATACACGTACAAGCTCAACGTACGCGTACAAGCTCAACGTACACGTACAAGCTCAACGTACGTGTACAAGCTCAACATACACGTACAAGCTCAACGTACACGTACAAGCTCAACATACACGTACAAGCTCAACGTACACGTACAAGCTCAACGTACACGTACAAGCTGAACATACACTTACAAGCTCAACGTACACGTACAAGCTCAACGTACACGTACAAGCTCAACGTACGTGTACAAGCTCAACGTACACGTACAAGCTCAACGTACACGTACAAGCTCAACGTACACGTACAAGCTCAACGTACGCGTACAAGCTCAACGTACGTGTACAAGCTCAACGTACACGTACAAGCTCAACATACACGTACAAGCTCAACATACACGTACAAGCTCAACGTACACGTACAAGCTCAACGTACGCGTACAAGCTCAACGTACCCTACAATCTCAACGTACACGTACAAGCTCAACGTACACGTACAAGCTCAACGTACACGTACAAGCTCAACGTACGTGTACAAGCTCAACGTACACGTACAAGCTCAACGTACACGTACAATCTCAACGTACACGTACAAGCTCAACGTACACATACAAGCTCAACGAACACGTACAAGCTCAACATACACGTACAAGCTCAACGTACACATACAAGCTCAACGTACACGTACAATCTCAACGTACACGTACAAGCTCAACGTACACGTACAAGCTCAACGTACACGTACAAGCTCAACGTACACGTACAAGCTCAACGTACACGTACAATCTCAACGTACACGTACAAGCTGTACACTGTCCAAAGAATAACTCTCCAGTTACGCTTGTAGTACAAAACCGGCTCTATACCAGTGGCCCAAAGTGGCCAAAGAACTAACTACCATACAGCCCATTAACTACAAGTATACAATAGATCAAAAATTCAAAATGTTCAAAGTTCAAAATGTTCGAAATGAACGTGTTCTTTATTACCGAAATGTTCTTTATTTCTGAAATGTTCTGTCGCCTGAAACTTCCATTTCACACTAATTAATAGTTTTACAATTACAGGGAAACGATTTCACTCTAACGAGGCGAATTACTTGTTCTTTAAGTGTTAAATATATGGAACCGGTGCCAGACCCAGTGGGATATATACCAGGGGCTGGGATATACCAGGGGCTGGGATATATCAGGGGCTGGGATATACCAGGGGCTGGGATATATCAGGGGAAGGGATATACCAGAGGCTGGGATATACCAGGGGAGTGGATATACCAGGGGCTGGGATATACCAGGGGCTGGGATATACCAGGGGAGTGGATATACCAGGGTGCTGGGATATACCAGGGTGCTGGGATACACCAGGGGCTGGGACATACCAAAGGCTGGGATATACCAGGGGATGGGACATACCAAGGGCTGGGACACACCAGGGGCTGGGATATACCAGGGGCTGGGATATACCAGGGGCTGGGATATACCAGGGGCTGGGATATACCAGGGTGTTGGGACACACCAGGGGCTGGGACACACCAGGGGCTGGGATATACCAGGGAGGATATACGGTGATACAGTGCGGCACAGCAAAAACTTTAAAGCTTAAGGTAGACAAGATTTATATAACCTGGACCACTAGTCCCTCTTAGCTTCAGTAGTTTTCAGGGAAAACTTGAAAATCCCACCTTGGCAGCAGGACGCTGCTTCTGGAGTCTTTTCCCTATTGAGACCATTCAATAGCGCCGTCGATAGAGCTTCGGTCTCACACGTGTGGGGGAGACCGTGGTTCGAGTCTCCTAGGAAGCTCTATATATGGCCCTGTCTACACCAGCATAACCGTTCTATAAAGCAGACATGTTCGGATCTAGTAGTCTGTTGCTGCTGCACAAATAACGACACAGAACTTGTCAGCCTTGACGGCAACGTTCAATTCTTGTTGTCCCAGACTTGAGGTGTGAAATTACTTCAAATGTGAACGTAACTTGCTCTGTGATTCCTGTGGGAACTGGGGGTCAAAGTTTGGGGTCACTAGGGAAGGGTGACCCCTGGTGACCCCAGCTACACAACCCTTCAAACAGGGTCTGGATAAAATCTATTTTTTTTAATCAGAGGGAAAAAATCTGGAGAGTTTTAGAAAGCAAGAAAAATCTGAAGTTCAACAAAGGCTCTTAAATTTTATATTTCAGGAAATGGCAACGACTTTATCCCCTGCTGGTCAATGCTATGGTAGGGGGGGGGGCTATGTGTACTATGGTACACATGGTTACAAAACGTACCAGGTAAACACGTTAATTTTGAATATTTCGACATTATTAAGCCTCGTGACCCCCCCCCCCCCCCCGATTCCTTAGACAGCAGCTATGACAGAAAGAAATCAGCGGTAATCTGCGAGAGGGAGAACCTGATCACATAACCATGATGGGACATGATCACTACATACAAGATACCGAGAGGATACTACGAGTGGACAAAGGACCAGAACAGCATCTTCCAGACAAGATAGACAACAACTCAAGAGCTTCCGAGTCGAAGGAATAGAAGGTGTTACGGTAAAATGACTAACAGAGCAGTGACTATTAGGGCAGATGGAGTGCCACTCACATTAAACAAAATAAAAGTAAAAACTAAGAAAATAAAACTGCCTAAGTAGATCTCTTCACGATATGGTAGCTGCAGGATAAAGTACAAAGAATAAAAATATTTAAATACTTTACAATGACAAAAAGTGACAAACAATTTACAAGAAATATAAATAGTTCCTCTATGACTTGGCTGAATACAACGTGCAAAAATTAAAAGCAAACAAACAAGTTAATGTTACGTTAAAGATAAAAATAAATGGTGCTGGAATACTATGTACAAGACCTGCGTAAATCTACCACCACACGGGGTAGTGAGGCAGCAGGTGTCGCAGGTATGAGCACTGAGAGCATTCTGCTCGGTAGTGGATTGATGATGAAGATTAAGCCACGCAAAAGGTGGCACGGGCATGAATAGCCCGTAAGTGGTGGCCCTTTTGAGTCATTACAAGTATCAATAGATGATACTGGAGATCTGTGGAGGTGCGACTGCACCCTGCGTGACGGGAGATGTCTCCCGTTGAAAAGGTAGTGGCTGGCTGGGTTCTATATATATATACGCGGGCTTGACCGTGCCGGTAATTGCCAGCCAGAGATGCAAACTAGCAAGATGCTTGTTGACCGGAGAGTGGCGCGGGCCCCACACACGCCTGGGGCTAGATTCACGAAGCAGTTACGCAAGCACTTACGAACGTGTACATCTTTCCTCAATCTTTGACGGCTTTGGTTATATTTATTAAACAGTTTAGAAGCATGAAAACTTGCCGATCAATTGTTGTTATTGTTATAAACAGCCTCCTGGTGCTTCCGAGCTTATTAACTGTTTAATAATTGTAAACAAAGCCGCCAAAGATTGAGAAAACGTGTACACGTTCGTAAGTGTTTGCGTAACTGCTTCGTGAATCTAGCCCCAGGTGTCTTGGGGTACCGGGGTGTAGAGACTGGTGGAATCTTGTGTAGACGAATATAGTTGTTGTTACTCTTGCTGTTAATTGAAGGAATAGGCTGCTCAATTTCTATTCCTAGGGAGATTCTTGTGACAAAGGAAATACACGTATCCCGTTGTCAACAAATACAATGCTCTGGAACAAGAAGCTGTGGAAGCCACCTCCAGATTCGACACGCGACTTTAATATGAGAATAGTTACATTTAAACACAACAGGTGCGACACTCTAGGCTGGGAGGTGGGGTATGAAGAGCTGGAGCCCACGACCCACGTTGTCACTGTTAGGTAAGTACTAGTGGCACTGTAAGGCAGGCAGTGATAGGTAAGTGCCTGAGGTAGAGAGAGTAGCCTCATACACCAGTAACTGCTCCCCAGGTGCCACTAGGTGATGGGGAGGGCCACCATGGGGAGGGCAGGATGAGGCAAGTAGGCAGAATGATTAGAGAAGGGTAAGTTAAGGGGGAAGGGGAGTGACGGCGAAGGGGAGTGATGGGGGGAAGGGGGAATGATAGGGGAAGGGGGAGTGATGGGGGGAGGGGGAGTGATGGGGGGGGGAAAGGGGGAGTGCATAAATAGAGGGGAAATAGGGAAAACTAGCGCTGTGTTATGGGTGAAAATGGTTTTCCCCTCTCAGATACTTTCTTCTTCCCCCCCATTTCCCCAACTATTTCCCTACAGTCCCTAAACTACCACCCCCAACCATTCAACTACCGCCCACTCTCTACTTGGATAGGTGGCTGGGTGAGTTTTATAAAAAAAAAAAATAACATGATGTTTAACAGTGATAAATTCCAGGTACTCAGGTACGGTAAAAATGAGGACCTTAAACATAATACAGTGTACAAAACACAATCGAATCTTCCCATAGATGGAAAACAACATGTCAAGGATTTGGGAATAATGATGTCCGACGACCTAACGTTTAGGGAGCATAACCAAGCAAATATTGCGTCAGCCAGAAAAATGATAGGATGGATTACGAGAACTTTCAAATCCAGGGATCCCATCACAATGGTTGTACTCTTCAAGTCACTTGTGTTGTCCCGTCTCGAGTACTGCTCAGTACTCACTTCCCTCTTCAGAGCAGGAGAGATTGCTGAAATAGAGGGAATACAGAGAACATATACGGCACGCATAGACGAGATAAAACACCTAAATTATTGGGATCGTCTCAAACCTCTCCAAATATACTCACTAGAAAGGAGACGAGAGAGATATCAAATAATATACACCTGGAAAATACTGGAGGGCCAGGTCCCTAATCTACACAGTAAAATAACAACGTACTGGAGTGAACGGTATGGAAGAAAATGCAGAATAGAACCAGTGAAGAGCAGAGGTGCCATAGGCACAATCAGAGAACACTGTATAAACATCAGAGGTCCGCGGTTACCTAAATTGTTTCCTCCAAGGAGTGCCGGACCAACCAGGCTGTGGTGGGTATGTGGGCCTGCGGGCCGCTCCAAGCAACAGCCTGGTGGACCAACCGGGCTGTGGTGGGTATGTGGGCCTGCGGGCCGCTCCAAGCAACAGCCTGGTGGACCAACCGGGCTGTGGTGGGTATGTGGGCCTGCGGGCCGCTCCAAGCAACAGCCTGGTGGATCAATCGGGCTGTGGTGGGTATGTGGGCCTGCGGGCGGCTTCCCTGGTGTTATGGCCACTCCAGCTGGCTCCCCTGGTGTTTACTATGAAAAGTAAGGGGCTCACAATTATCCCCCGTTTTCTATACATAGGACTCTTATAGGTTAGGTTAGGGTGCTTGGGCTTGGACGTCTCTGGTTAGGTTAGCTTTCTTACGGAGTGACAACCAGGATATACATATCCTGGTTATACAACCAGGATATAATCTGACTGTAGCATCTGTGTCCTTGACTACCACACCTGCTCCACACACCTGTCACCCACTGCTCTCTCTCACACAAACCTGCAAACAATGGCTTGCTTAGTATTCTCTATGTATTCAAACAATGGCAGGCTGATATTTATGTATACAAGCCTATGGCAGGCTTATGTTTATGAATACAAGCCTATGGCAGGCTTATGTTTATGTATACAAGCCTATGGCAGGCTAATGTTTATGTATACAAGCCTATGGCAGGCTTATGTTTATGTATACAAGCCTATGGCAGGCTAATGTTTATGTATACAAGCCTATGGCAGGCTTATGTTTATGTATACAAGCCTATGGCAGGCTAATGTTTATGTATACAAGCCTATGGCAGGCTTATGTTTATGTATACAAGCCTATGGCAGGCTAATGTTTATGTATACAAGCCTATGGCAGGCTGATGTTTATGAATACAAGCCTATGGCAGGCTAATGTTTATGTATACAAGCCTATGGCAGGCTTATGTTTATGTATACAAGCCTATGGCAGGCTAATGTTTATGTATACAAGCCTATGGCAGGCTTATGTTTATGTATACAAGCCTATGGCAGGCTAATGTTTATGTATACAAGCCTATGGCAGGCTAATGTTTATGTATACAAGCCTATGGCAGGCTAATGTTTATGTATACAAGCCTATGGCAGGCTGATGTTTATGTATACAAGCCTATGGCAGGCTTATGTTTATGTATACAAGGTTGATTATGTTCTCCATACAAGCAATGGCTTGTATATTCTCTATGTATACAAACGATGCTCGCTATGTATCCCCCATGTATACAAAAACATGTCTACAATACACTTGACAATTTATCAATCACGTATATACATTCCTTCATGCCAATGTGACATAGGCCTATATTCCTTCTACCATATAGGGAAAATAGGTAGTTTTTCCTTTTTTTCTATATATGGGTAATATGCCTATTTCTTTTTCTATATATTATAAAATAGGCATATTTCCTCTTCCATATAGGCAAAAATAGGACTATTTTCTCCTCCGTAATGGTAAATAGGCCTACTTTCTCTACTATATAGGATAAATAGGCCTAATCTCTCTCTACCAAATATGAGAAATAGGCCTACTTCCTATACCATATAAGAGAAAGAGGCCTACTTCCTATACCATATATGAGAAATAGGCCTACTTCCTATACCATATATGAGAAATAGGCCTATTTCCACTACCATATATGAGAAATAGGCCTATTTCTTATACCATATATGAGAAATAGGCCTATTTCCACTACCATATATGAGAAATAGGCCTATTTCCACTACCATATAGGAGAAATAGGCCTATTTCCTATACCATATATGAGAAATAGGCCTACTTCCTATACCATATATGAGAAATAGGCCTATTTCCACTACCATATAGGAGAAATAGGCCTATTTCCAATACCATATAGGATAAGCCTAATCCTTCCCCAAAAGAAGGTTACCAGTTTACATCTAATCATGTTAAAGTTCCCTTCAGAAAGACCTACGGAGAGTCCATGATCAACCAGACTGTGAGGGACTGCACACCGCAGGCACCAACAGTCTGACTCTCACCCCCCCCCCTCTTCATCACCCCCCCCCCCTCCTGATTACGTCTCCTCCTCACCAAGGCGAGGGGACAGCGGGCCTCAGGGAGTAGTTAAAGAAATGGAACTTTCTCAGTAGCATCTTGACCGCCATTCCCTGCTCCTTCCATCTTCCCCTTCTAGTACTCCTGTCAAGGTCCCTCATAGCTCTAGTTACTCCTTTCAAGGCTCCTCACAGCTCTAGTTACTCCTGTCAAGGTCCCTCACTGCTCTAGTTACTCCTGTCAAGGTCCCTCACAGCTCTAGTTACTCCTGTCAAGGCCCCTCACAGCTCTAGTTACTCCTGTCAAGGTCCCTCACAGCTCTAGTTACTCCTGTCAAGGCCCCTCACAGCTCTAGTTACTCCTGTCAAGGTCCCTCATAGCTCTAGTTACTCCTGTCAAGGTCCCTCACTGCTCTAGTTACTCCTGTCAAGGTCCCTCACAGCTCTAGTTACTCCTGTCAAGGTCCCTCACAGCTCTAGTTACTCCTGTCAAGGTCCCTCACAGCTCTAGTTACTCCTGTCAAGGTCC
>NC_091201.1:4505440-4507668 GCF_040958095.1 Procambarus clarkii
GATGTTGCAAAGATGGCGTCATTATGACCTCTCAACATTAGGTATACTTAGTTTACTTCTTCCTAAAGCCTTTAACATGGTCCCAGCATGCAATAACACCCCCCCCTCCCCCCTATCGAGATACGCAAAGGGGGGGGGGGGGGGGAAAGACCCCTTTTTGAAAATGCAACCCGTCAAAATGAAACCAACTCATTAAGGAAAATGGGATCCATCAAAGAAAATGGAATCCATGACAGAAAACGGAACCCCATTAAAGGTAAACTGAACCATAAGCAATTTTCCTTCATCACAATCCCCCTCAAAAAACTTTTCCTAGCAATTTAATCTTTTTTACAAAATTATATAATTTTTTTTCCTCCGGGAAGCAGGGTTCGAATCTCCTCCAGAAGTTGGAGAACTGAGGTCACTGGAGCCGCTGTCTGACTTTTCACTGAATAAGTCGCAATATTTTACACAATCTGCCCAATCCGTAAAAAATGCGACGTATTGGTTCAATTTTAAAGCAACTTAATATTGACTTTTCCTCCCATGTACCGGCCACGATGGTTGAGTTCTAGTGCTTGGGCTCGGGCTCGGTCGTTTCTGGAGAGGCAAACCATAGCATTTGTTTACGTTTTTTGCTTTGGCAAATAGGTTGCATTTTTTACGTAGTAAAAAATTAAGCCATTGTACCATCGGCAAATTTTTTTTTTTAAAAAACCCAAAATTAATAAAATTATTGCAAAATCTAAGAAAAGAAATAAATCCCGTGGGATTTTTTCCCTTTGACTTGCAGGATGTGAGGAAATATATTTTCCTCAGGGAAAGAAATATTCTTTCCTGGATTGGGGCTTTTTCCCCTCTGAGACAGTTTTCATAATTATTGTAACGAGAGAACACTGTATGTTCTAGGCTGTGTTCATCACCTTGGTGAACACCCCGTCATTGAACTACCACCCACGGGATGGGTATGGGCCCCACTACCACCCACGGGATGTGTATGGGGGTCCACTACCACCCACGGGATGTGTATGGGGGTCCACTACCACCCACGGGATGTGTATGGGGGTCCACTACCACCCACGGGATGTGTATGGGGGTCCACTTCCACCCACGGGATGGGTATGGGGTGCACAACCACCCACGGGATGGGTATGGGGTGCACTTCCACCCACGGGATGGGTATGGGGTGCACAACCACCCACGGGATGGGTATGGGGTGCACTTCCACCCACGGGATGGGTATGGGGTGCACAACCACCCACGCGATGGGTATGGGGTGCACAACCACCCACGGGATGGGTATGGGGTGCATTACCACCCACGGGATGGGTATGGGGTGCACAACCACCCACGGGATGGGTATGGGGTGCACAACCACCCACAGGATGGGTATGGGGTGCACAACCACCCACGGGATGGGTATGGGGTGCACAACCACCCACGGGATGGGTATGGGGTGCACAACCACCCACGGGATGGGTATGGGGTGCACAACCACCCACAGGATGGGTATGGGGTGCATAACCACCCACGGGATGGGTATGGGGTGCACAACCACCCACGGGATGGGTATGGGGTGCACAACCACCCACGGGATGGGTATGGGGTGCACAACCACCCACGGGATGGGTATGGGGTGCACAACCACCCACAGGATGGGTATAGGGGTGCACAACCACCCACGGGATGGGTATGGGGTGCACAACCACCCACGGGATGGGTATGGGGTGCACAACCACCCACGGGATGGGTATGGGGTGCACAACCACCCACAGGATGGGTATGGGGTGCACAACCACCCACGGGATGGGTATGGGGTGCACAACCACCCACGGGATGGGTATGGGGTGCACAACCACCCACGGGATGGGTATGGGGTGCACAACCACCCACGGGATGCGTTATGGGGTGCACAACCACCCACGAGATGGGTATGGGTGCACAACCACCCCACGGGATGGGTATTCTGGGGTGCACAACCAACCACGGGATGGGTATGGGGTGCACAACCACCCACGGGATGGGTATGGGGTGCACAACCACCCACGGGATGGGTATGGGGTGCACAACCACCCACGGATGGGTATATGGGGTGCACAACCACCCACGGGATGGGTATGGGGTGCACAACCACCCACGGGATGGGTATGGGGTGCACAACCACCCACAGGATGGGTATGGCCAGTCAGTGCACAACCACCCACGGGATGGGTATTGGGGTTGCACCAACCACCCACGGGATGGGT
>NC_091201.1:4508168-4510668 GCF_040958095.1 Procambarus clarkii
ACCGCACTGCCGACCCCCTCATCTTAAGACTCTAATAAAGCCATTGTCATCTGATCGGGTTTAATAAATCCACCGTCAGAACGACTCGATTGAAAACTCGTTGTGTATCCTAATTGGCCGTCAGCGACCATCTTGAAGGAGGGAACGGAAGCGGTTGGGGACTGGGGTTCCTTGAGGGGGGGGGGGGGGGTCGACGGCCCGGAAGAGCTGCTTGAAGAGCTTGTAATGATTAACTTGTCGCAATATTTGAACCGTCGCTCGGCCCCTCGACATCAGTTTGATGTCAGGAATCCAATTAGAGGCCATCACGTATGTAGCACTGGGATAGCGGCCTGCCAGTCATCACAGTCTAATCAGTCGCAAACACAGAAGAGGGAGGAGATACTCTAAAGTCTTTCCACAAAGTCATCAAAGCGTCCTCAAGTTGTGACAGTCTAGAAGTCCTGAAGAAAGTGTTGAAAGCACCAATTTACGACATAAACAAATTAATTCCAGTGACACGCGATTCACGCAAGAATGAATACGAACCAATCAGTTTGAATCGTCTTTCTTGCAAGGTCCAATCAGATTGGGTCTCAGTGACAATGAACTAATCGTTAATCAGCCAGTCCCGTCCTCCTAAGGTTCCCCCACGTCAAGGAAACGGTCAAGTTAAAGTGCCCTTATCCTAACCTGCCAGAGGAGTTGATATCACACCAAACCTGTCTCCTGAAGCCCACATCAAAAGAATAACATCGGCGGCATATGCGAGGCTGGCTAACATCAGAACCGCCTTCAGGAACCTGTGTAAGGAATCCTTCAGAACCTTGTATGCCACATATGTAAGACCAATCCTGGAGTATGCGGCCCCAGCATGGAGCCCGTAGCTTGTCAAGCACAAGACGAAGCTGGAAAAAAATCAGACTTATGCCACTAGGCTTGTCCCAGAACTAAGAGGCATGAGTTATGAGGACAGACTGCGTGAACTGTACCTCACATCGCTGGAAGACAGAAGAGCTAGGGGAGACATGATCACCACTACAAAATTCTCAGGGGAATTGACAGGGTAGACAAGGATGTATTGTTTAACACTGGTGGGACACGAACAAGGGGACACAGGTGGAAACTGAGTACCCACACGAGTCACAGAGACGTTAGAAAGAACTTTTTCAGTGTCAGAGTAGTTAACGGATGGAATGCATTAGGCAGTGATGTGGTGGAGGCTGACTCCATACACAGTTTCAAGTGTAGATATGATAGAGCCCAGTAGGCTCAGGAACCTGTACACCAGTTGATTGACAGTTGAGAGGCGGGACCAAAGAGCCAAAGCTCAACCCCCCCGCAAGCACAACTAGGTGAGTACACCTGAGTATCCAGTATTAATCGGCCGACCAAGGCGATAACTTCACTATACACAGTTCTCATCACTGTAACCAACTTCACTATTCACTTCCCCTCACTGTAACCTTCACTATCCAGTGGTCATGGCTATACCCTAATACCCTCCGTATGACCACTGTCATCACCTTCACACCATCACCATCACCACACCACCTTCCTCACTGTCACTACCTCTGGTGCACCGTCCTCGTCACTGTAGCCCCATCACGCATGGTCTTGATATCTCGGTCTTGATATCTGTGTTTCCGGGAGTGGAGACCTAACGCTAAGGGCTAGCCTCACCCAGCTGGGCAGGGGTGACTAAAGCGGCCTCCAAGGTCGACCTTCAAGGCCGACCTTCAAGGCCGACCATCAAGGCCGACCTTCAAGGCTGACCACCAAGGCCGACCACCAAGGCCGACAATCAAGGCCGACCACCAAGGCTGACCTTCAAGGCCGACCATCAAGGCCGACCTTCAAGGCCGACCACCAAGGCTGACCTTCAAGGCCGACCACCAAGGCCGACAATCAAGGCCGACCTTCAAGGCCGACCACCAAGGCTGACCTTCAAGGCCGACCACCAAGGCCGACAATCAAGGCCGACCTTCAAGGCCGACCACCAAGGCCGACCATCAAGGCCGACCTTCAAAGCCGACCAGCAAGGCCGACCATCAAGGCCGACCTTCAAGGCCGACCACCAAGGCCGACCCCCAAGACCGATCATCAAGGCCGACCATCAAGGCCGACCTTCAAAGCCGACCAGCAAGGCCGACCATCAAGGCCGACCATCAAGGCCGACCTTCAAAGCCGACCAGCAAGGCCGACCATCAAGGCCGACCCCCAAGACCGACCATCAAGGCCGACCTTCAAAGCCGACCAGCAAGGCCGACCATCAAGGCCGACCCCCAAGACCGACCATCAAGGCCGACCTTCAAAGCCGACCAGCAAGGCCGACCAGCAAGGCCGACCATCAAGGCCGACCTTCAAGGCCGACCACCAAGACCGACCACCAAGGCCGACCCCCAAGACCGACCATCAAGGCCGACCTTCAAAGCCGACCAGCAAGGCCGACCATCAAGGCCGACCCCCAAGACCGACCATCAAGGCCGACCTTCAAAGCCGACCAGCAAGGCCGACCAGC
>NC_091201.1:4515668-4550668 GCF_040958095.1 Procambarus clarkii
ACACTCACCACCAGGGGCTGGCACTCTACAACACTCACCACCAGGGGCTGGCACTCTACAACACACACCACCAGGGCTGGCACTCTACAACACTCACCACCAGGGGCTGGCACTCTACAACACTCACCACCAGGGGCTGGCACTCTACAACACTCACCACCAGGGGCTGGCACTCTACAACACACACCACCAGGGGCTGGCACTCTACAACACTCACCACCAGGGGCTGGCACTCTACAACACTCACCACCAGGGGCTGGCACTCTACAACACTCACCACCAGGGGCTGGCACTCTACAACACTCACCACCAGGGGCTGGCACTCTACAACACTCACCACCAGGGGCTGGCACTCTACAACACACACTGTTAATGACAAACACGAAACAATTGGTGCAACAAGCAATATCATTTACCAAACTGCTGCAGTAGCTGACATTATTGCAAGTTTCACTGCAGATGCAACCTGCCAACATGCCCGGCTCCTGGGGACACCCCCCCCCTCCCCCCTCCTAGTCTGAGGAGCTGAGCAGGGTGTCTCAGCTGGTCTCAGCACCTGAGGACAGGTTTTAGAAACCACGGTCGTGTTCACTAACAATAATGAGCTAATGAGAGATATTACTATCTCAGACACTACGTACTCGGACCACAAGCTCATTGAAGAGCAAACTAACATTAATAACGGTAGTAGGCCTAAGAGAAACAACAAGTGAGAAGGGTTATTCAATAAATTTAATTTTAATAATAAGAGGATAGACTGGGAGAAAATAAACAGGGAACTTACAAACATTCAATGGGAAAATGTTCTAAGAAATAATAATCCTACACAAGGAATAGAAAAACTGACTTCTGAAGCATATGAAGTCTGTCTGAAACATGTTCCTTTGAGGAAAGCCAGAAAGAGGTCCAATGTAGGAAGAGAACGCAGACGACACTACAAAAGAAGGAAGAAATTAACAGGAAATGCTTAAGCAGACACGACTCTCCATACAGAGAAGAAATCTTTTAAACATAAAGAGTGATGAAATAGAACAGAGACTGAAGCATTCATATCAGACTGAAGAAAGGCAACTAGAACAGAAAGCAATTCAAGAAATAAAGAAAAAGCCAAAATATTTCTTCACTTATGCGAAATCAAAAGCAAATACCACTTCCAGTATTAGACCTATTCGTACAAGTGAAGGTTCACACACGGAGGATGACAAACAAATTAGTGAAATCCAAAAAAAACAGTATAAGGACATGTTTAGCACCCTGATACACTGTATGAAAATGGAAGATCCGAACAACTTCTTTATGAGGGATATCCAAACACCTGTAAATATAACTGATATCAACACGTGTAGCAGATTTTGAAAGATAAATTGACAACATTCCCATGCACTCAGCCCCGGGTCCAGACTCATGGAATTCAATATTTATTAAGAAATGCAAAGTGCCAGTAGCACAGGCACTCAGTATAGTGTGGAGGAAGAGTGTGGACACGGGGGAGATACCAGATGCACTTAAAGCAGCAGACATAGCCCCTCTACACAAGGGAGGGAGCAAAGCATTGGCAAAGAATTATAGGCCAGTTGCACTAACGTCCCACATAATAAAAGTATTTGAGAGAGTGATCAGGAGTCAGGTCACTAGATTCATGGAGACCAATGACCTTCACAACCCAGGCCAACATGGATTTAGAGCAGGAAGATCATCCCTCTCACAGCTACTTGACCACTATGACAAAATCACTGAGGCATCACTGAAAAAATACTGGAGGGCCAGGTCCCAAATCTACACAGTAAAATAACAACGTACTGGAGTGAACGATATGGAAGAAAATGCAGAATAGAACCAGTGAAGAGCAGAGGTGCCATAGGCACAATCAGAGAACACTGTATAAACATCAGAGGTCCGCGGTTGTTCAACGTCCTCCCAGCGAGCATAAGAAATATTGCCGGAACATCCGTGGACATCTTCAAGAGGAAACTAGATAGTTTCCTCCAAGGATTGATTGTTGCCGCCAAAACTAGAAACTAGAAACTAGCAATAAACTAGCCGCCAAAGGCGGCTAGTTTATTGTGCACCCCATACTCATCCTGTGAGCGGTAGCGCAAAAAGCATTACAGAGGGCACAAAAGGTCTTTATCAGACCTCATCTTAGATTATTACATAAACAATTTCATCTATCCTTCACACCTTATAGTTACAATGTCAGCTAGTTACAGAGAAAGTGCTATTACAAGAGCTATATATTTACAGTAAGTCATCATACATTAATGGTAGGTCTTATCGCTAATACATAATAGTTTGGCCAATGGGGATATTACAGAGTCATAGGGGAGCTTCTGTTTATTAGTCTTCACAATACACTACTTGTTTCTTAATCTCATATGTCGTTCATCTACTGGAAGCGAAATATGGATACAGTGCAAGGATTTCAGGTAATTTATCCATGGTAATAAGATAGGTTGTCATATCATACAGAGTGAGCTTAGATTTATCTCTAAATGACTCAATTTTACTACAATCCAAGATATAGTGTTCACGTGTGTGTCCCTGTCTTTGTCCACACACTTTACACTTTACTTCCCCTGAGTCTTCATGCCCGAAACGCTTTGCGTAATAGTGGCTTTAGGCATTGTATGTACTAGCTATACCTATAAGTTAAACAATCCTTGTAAATATTTATTGTATGTATGTACCTTACCTAAATAAAATTGTATTGTATTGTATTGTATTGTATTGTATACTTCATCTAGATCCCTATACAAGCCGAACTGTCAGAGATACTTGTAGCCAAGTCTTATACGAGCTGTGACAACATCTGTTAGTCTACTGACTTTGTTACTTGCCCCATACACATGTTTTACTTTCTCCAAGGAGTGCCGGACCAACCGGGCTGTGGTGGGTATGTGGGCCTGCGGGCCGCTCCAAGCAACAGCCTGGTGGACCAACCGGGCTGTGATGGGTATGTGGGCCTGCGGGCCGCTCCAAGCAACAGCCTGGTGGACCAACCGGGCTGTGGTGGGTATGTGGGCCTGCGGGCCGCTCCAAGCAACAGCCTGGTGGACCAACCGGGCTGTGATGGGTATGTGGGCCTGCGGGCCGCTCCAAGCAACAGCCTGGTGGACCAACCGGGCTGTGGTGGGTATGTGGGCCTGCGGGCCGCTCCAAGCAACAGCCTGGTGGACCAACCGGGCTGTGGTGGGTATGTGGGCCTGCGGGCCGCTCCAAGCAACAGCCTGGTGGACCAACCGGGCTGTGATGGGTATGTGGGCCTGCGGGCCGCTCCAAGCAACAGCCTGGTGGACCAACCGGGCTGTGGTGGGTATGTGGGCCTGCGGGCCGCTCCAAGCAACAGCCTGGTGGACCAACCGGGCTGTGGTGGGTATGTGGGCTTGCGGGCCGCTCCAAGCAACAGCCTGGAGGACCAACCGGGCTGTGGTGGGTATGTGGGCCTGCGGGCCGCTCCAAGCAACAGCCTGGTGGACCAACCGGGCTGTGGTGGGTATGTGGGCCTGCGGGCCGCTCCAAGCAACAGCCTGGTGGACCAAACTCTCACAAGTCAAGCCTGGCCTCGGGCCGGGCTTGGGGAGTAGAAGAACTCCCACAACCCCATCAACCAGGTGTCAAGCAGAAGTGTGTGAAGATAAGAGGCGACCTAAGTGATGTACTTTGATATCTGAGGAAGCCACCCTTCACCAACCACCCTACACCAACCACCCTTCACCAACCACCCTTCACCAACCATCCTTCACCAACCACCCTTCACCAACCACCCTACACCAACCACCCTTCACCAACCACCCTACACCAACCACCCTACACCAACCACCCTTCACCAACCACCCTACACCAACCACCCTTCACCAACCACCCTTCTCCAACCACCCTTCACCAACCACCCTTCACCAACCACCCTGCACCAACCACCCTTCACCAACCACCCTGCACCAACCACCCTGCACCAACCACCCTACACCAACCACCCTTCACCAACCACCCTACACCAACCACCCTTCACCAACCACCCTTCACCAACCACCCTTCACCAACCACCCTTCACCAACCACCCTTCACCAACCACCCTGCACCAACCACCCTTCACCAACCACCCTTCACCAACCACCCTTCACCAACCACTCTTCACCAACCACCCTTCACCAACCACCCTTCACCAACCACCCTTCACCAACCATCCTTCACCAACCACCCTTCACCAACCACCCTTCACCAACCACCCTTCACCAACCACCCTTCACCAACCACCCTTCACCAACCACCCTTCACCAACCACCCTGCACCAACCACCCTTCACCAACCACCCTTCACCAACCACCCTACACCAATCACCCTTCACCAACCACCCTACACCAACCACCCTTCACCAACCACCCTTCACCAACCACCCTACACCAACCACCCTTCACCAACCACCCTTCTCCAACCACCCTACACCAACCACCCTTCACCAACCACCCTTCACCAACCACCCTGCACCAACCACCCTTCACCAACCACCCTTCACCAACCACCCTACACCAACCACCCTTCACCAACCACCCTTCACCAACCACCCTTCACCAACCACCCTTCACCAACCACCCTACACCAATCACCCTTCACCAACCACCCTACACCAACCACCCTACACCAACCACCCTTCACCAACCACCCTTCACCAACCACCCTTCACCAACCACCCTTCACCAACCACCCTTCACCAACCACCCTTCACCAACCACCCTTCACCAACCACCCTGCACCAACCACCCTTCACCAACCACCCTTCACCAACCACCCTACACCAACCACCCTTCACCAACCACCCTTCACCAACCACCCTTCACCAACCACCCTTCACCAACCACCCTGCACCAACCACCCTGCACCAACCACCCTACACCAACCACCCTTCACCAACCACCCTTCACCAACCACCCTTCACCAACCACCCTTCACCAACCACCCTTCACCAACCACCCTTCACCAACCACCCTTCACCAACCACTCTTCACCAACCACCCTTCACCAACCACCCTTCACCAACCACCCTTCACCAACCACCCTGCACCAACCACCCTACACCAACCACCCTACACCAACCACCCTTCACCAACCACCCTACACCAACCACCCTACACCAACCACCCTTCACCAACCACCCTTCACCAACCACCCTTCACCAACCACCCTTCACCAACCACCCTTCACCAACCACCCTGCACCAACCACCCGTCACCAACCACCCTACACCAACCACCCTTCACCAACCACCCTTCACCAACCACCCTTCACCAACCACCCTTCTCCAACCACCCTACACCAACCACCCTTCACCAACCACCCTTCACCAACCACCCTTCACCAACCACCCTTCACCAACCACCCTTCTCCAACCACCCTACACCAACCACCCTTCACCAACCACCCTTCACCAACCACCCTTCACCAACCACCCTACACCAACCACCCTTCACCAACCACCCTTCACCAACCACCCTACACCAACCACCCTTCACCAACCACCCTACACCAACCACCCTTCACCAACCACCCTTCACCAACCACCCTACACCAATCACCCTTCACCAACCACCCTACACCAACCACCCTTCACCAACCACCCTTCACCAACCACCCTACACCAACCACCCTTCACCAACCACCCTACACCAACCACCCTTCACCAACCACCCTACACCAATCACCCTTCACCAACCACCCTTCACCAACCACCCTTCACCAACCACCCTACACCAACCACCCTTCACCAACCACCCTTCACCAACCACCCTACACCAACCACCCTTCACCAACCACCCTTCACCAACCACCCTACACCAACCACCCTTCACCAACCACCCTTCACCAACCACCCTTCACCAACCACCCTTCACCAACCACCCTACACCAACCACCCTTCACCAACCACCCTACACCAATCACCCTTCACCAACCACCCTTCACCAACCACCCTTCACCAACCACCCTACACCAACCACCCTTCACCAACCACCCTACACCAACCACCCTTCACCAACCACCCTTCACCAACCACCCTTCACCAACCACCCTTCACCAACCACCCTACACCAACCACCCTTCACCAACCACCCTACACCAATCACCCTTCACCAACCACCCTTCACCAACCACCCTTCACCAACCACCCTTCACCAACCACCCTACACCAACCACCCTTCACCAACCACCCTTCACCAACCACCCTTCACCAACCACCCTTCACCAACCACCCTACACCAACCACCCTTCACCAACCACCCTACACCAACCACCCTTCACCAACCACCCTTCACCACCCACCCTTCACCACCCACCCTTCACAACCCACCCTTCACCAACCACCCTACACCAACCGCCCTTCACCAACCACCCTGCACCAACCACCCTTCACCAACCACCCTTCACCAACCACCCTACACCAACCACCCTTCACCAACCACCCTGCACCAACCACCCTTCACCAACCACCCTTCACCAACCACCCTACACCAACCACCCTTCACCAACCACCCTTCACCAACCACCCTACACCAACCACCCTTCACCAACCACCCTTCACCAACCACCCTACACCAACCACCCTTCACCAACCACCCTACACCAACCACCCTACACCAACCACCCTTCACCAACCACCCTACACCAACCACCCTTCACCAACCACCCTTCACCAACCACCCTACACCAACCACCCTTCACCAACCACCCTACACCAACCACCCTACACCAACCACCCTTCACCAACCACCCTACACCAACCACCCTTCACCAACCACCCTACACCAACCACCCTTCACCAACCACCCTTCACCAACCACCCTACACCAACCACCCTTCACCAACCACCCTTCACCAACCACCCTACACCAACCACCCTTCACCAACCACCCTACACCAACCACCCTACACCAACCACCCTTCACCAACCACCCTTCACCAACCACCCTACACCAACCACCCTTCACCAACCACCCTTCACCAACCACCCTTCACCAACCACCCTTCACCAACCACCCTACACCAACCACCCTACACCAACCACCCCTAATCTTAAGAGGCCCAATATTAAATAATAAAACTCAAATAATACTCATTACAAAATGCTCATTAAAAACGATTTTAACTAATTATCAAAAAAATTACATTCTGGTACAAAAAACAAATACATAACACAGCAAAAAGTTGAATACCACATTGCTAAAAAGGAAAAACTGAACGTTGCAAAAATTGTCTGCAATTCTTGCGCTGAACCACGCCATCCTCCTCATTATTCGAGGCAATACTGTATTAACCTTTTTCCACGGGATATTCTGGTCTAGTTGGCCTCATAATGAGGCATGAGGCGTTGAAGGTGGCCCCTGGGTGTGGTATGAGGCGTTGAAGGTGGCCCTGGGTGTGGTATGAGGCGTTGAAGGTGGCTCTGGGTGGGGTATGAGGCGTTGAAGGTGGCCCTGGGTGAGGTATGAGGCGTTGAAGGTGGCCCTGAGTGAGGTATGAGGCGTTGAAGGTGGCCCTGGCTGTGGTATGAGGCGTTGAAGGTGGCCATGGGTGTGGTATGAGGCGTTGAAGGTGGCCCTGGGTGGGGTATGAGGCGTTGAAGGTGGCCCTGGGTGAGGTATGAGGCGTTGAAGGTGGCCCTGGGTGGGGTATGAGGCGTTGAAGGTGGCCCTGGGTGAGGTATGAGGCGTTGAAGGTGGCCCTGGGTGTGGTATGAGGCGTTGAAGGTGGCCCTGGGTGAGGTATGAGGCGTTGAAGGTGGCCCTGGGTGAGGTATGAGGCGTTGAAGGTGGCCCTGGGTGGGGTATGAGGCGTTGAAGGTGGCCCTGGGTGGGGTATGAGGCGTTGAAGGTGGCCCTGGGTGGGGTATGAGGCGTTGAAGGTGGCCCTGGGTGGGGTATGAGGCGTTGAAGGTGGCCCTGGGTGGGGTATGAGGCGTTGAAGGTGGCCCTGGGTGAGGTATGAGGCGTTGAAGGTGGCCCTGGGTGGGGTATGAGGCGTTGAAGGTGGCCCTGGGTGAGGTATGAGGCGTTGAAGGTGGCCCTGGGTGTGGTATGAGGCGTTGAAGGTGGCCCTGGGTGAGGTATGAGGCGTTGAAGGTGGCCCTGGGTGTGGTATGAGGCGTTGAAGGTGGCCCTGGGTGGGGTATGAGGCGTTGAAGGTGGCCCTGGGTGGGGTATGAGGCGTTGAATGTGGCCCTGGGTGAGGTATGAGGCGTTGAATGTGGCCCTGGGTGGGGTATGAGGCGTTGAAGGTGGCCCTGGGTGGGGTATGAGGCGTTGAAGGTGGCCCTGGGTGGGGTATGAGGCGTTGAAGGTGGCCCTGGGTGAGGTATGAGGCGTTGAAGGTGGCCCTGGGTGAGGTATGAGGCGTTGAAGGTGGCCCTGGGTGGTGTATGAGGCGTTGAAGGTGGCCCTGGGTGAGGTATGAGGCGTTGAAGGTGGACCTGGGTGAGGCATGAGGCGTTGAAGGTGGCCCTGGGTGTGGTATGAGGCCTTGAAGTTGGCCCTGGGTGAGGTATGAGGCGTTGAAGGTGGCCCTGGGTGTTGTATGAGGCGTTGAATGTGGCCCTGGGTGAGGTATGAGGCGTTGAAGGTGGCCCTGGGTGTGAGAAATTGTAAAGGAGCCGGATCGTTATAGAAAGAGTTAGAGACGCCGTATATATTCTCTGTATTTCCTCCATTTCAGCAATCTCTCCTGCTCTGAAGGGAGAAGTGAGTACTGAGCAGTACTCGAGATGGGACAACACAAGTGACTTGAAGAGTACAACCATTGTGATGGGATCCCTGGATTTGAAAGTTCTCATAATTCATCCTGTCATTTTTCTGGCTGACGCAATATTTGCTTGGTTATGCTCCCTAAACGTTAGGTCGTCGGACATCAGTATTCCCAAATCCTTGACATGCTGTTTTCCTACTATGGGTACATTTGATTGTGTTTTGTACCCTGTATTATGTTTCAGGTCCTCATTTTTGCCGTACCTAAGTACCTGGAATTTATCACTGTTAAACATCATGTTTATTTCTGCTGCTCGATCGAAAACTTTGTTGATATTTGCTTGTAACTTTTCAATGTCTTCAGCAGAGGTAATTTTCATGCTGTTTTTTGTGTCATCTGCAAAGAATGATTTTTAACTGTGATTGTATTTTTGTCTATATCTGATATGAGAATAAGGAACAGCAGCGGTGCAAGGACTGTACCCTGAGGTACAGAGCTTTTAAGTGCGCTTGAACTCTATTTTATATGATTGACTGTTACTCTTTGTGTTCTGTTCGACAAAAAACAGAGTATCCAGCGTCCTATTTTACCAGTTATTACCTTTGACTTAATTTTGTGTGCTATCACGCCATGGTCACATTTATCGAATGCCTTCGCAAAGTCTGTGTATACAACATCTGCATTCAGTTTTTCTTCTAATTCCTCAGTGATTTTGTCGTAGTGGTCAAGTAGCTGTGAGAGGCACGATCTTCCCGCTCTAAATCCATGTTGGCCTGGGTTGTGGAGGTCATTGGTCTCCATGAAACTAGTGACCTGACTCCTGATCACTCTCTCAAATACTTTTATTATGTGGGACGTTAGTGCAACTGGTCTATAATTCTTTGCCAATGCTTTGCTACCTCCCTTGTGTAGAGGGGCTATGTCTGCTGCTTTAAGTGCATCTGGTATCTCCCCCATGTCCAAGCTCTTCCTCCACACTATACTGAGTGCCTGTGCTACTGGCACTTTGCATTTCTTTATAAATATTGAATTCCATGAGTCTGGACCCGGGGTTGAGAGAATGGACATGTTGTCAATTTTCCTTTCAAAATCTGCTACGCTCGTGTTGATATCAGTTAGGTGTTTGGATATCACGCATAAAGAAGTTGTCCAGATCTTTCACTTTCATGCTGGTTATCGGGGTGCTAAACATGTCCTCATACTGTTTTTTAAGGATTTCACTAATTTCTTTGTCATCCTTCGTGTATGAACCTTCACTAGTACGAATAGGTCCAATACTGGCAGTGGTTTTTGCTTTTGATTTCGCATATGTGTAAAAATATTTTGATATTTTCTTTATTTCTTGAATTGCTTTCTGTTCTAGTTGCCTTTCTTCAGTCTGATATGAATGCTTCAGTCTCTACTCGATTTCTTCAATCGCCCTGTTTAAATTATTCCTTCTTTGTAAAGAAAGTCGAGTCTGTTTAAGCATTTCCGTTAATTTTTTTCTTTTTGTAGTTTCGTCTGCGTTCTCTTTCTACATTGGACCTCTTTCTGACTTTCCTCAAAAGAACATGTTTCAGACAGACTTCATATGCTTCAGAAGTCAGTTTTTCTATTCCTTGTGTAGGATTATTATTACTTAGAAATGTGATGTGATGGAGTAATTAGCTAGTCAGGGCATATCGGTGCCCAGGTGTGCCCAGGTGTTGTGCCCAGGTGTTGTGCCCAGACTGTTAAACTCTGCCATCTCACCTGGCTGCCCGTTTTCCTTCCATCCCCCATCATTCCTACCCCCCTCCTTCTACCCCCACCATCTACTACCCCCTCCTACTACCCCCACCATCTACTACCCTCATTTGCAACAGTCCAGGCCTCCTGACAATCTCCAGTCATCTACAAGTACAAAGCACCGCTATCACAGGCCCTAAACGTCTTTTGGAAGACTTAATTACTTTAGCATCGTATATTCCACATTCCTTCGTGGGCACCATTCCTTTCCCACGTCCTACCCCAAATCCTTATCCTTACCCCTTCCAAGTGCTATAAAGTCGTAATGGCTTGGCGCCTTCTCCTGATAATTATTATTATCCACACCAGCCCCTCCCCCCGCCATTCCCCCCCCCCCCCTGATTGCCCTCACCTCATATATGCTCCTACATATCTATATAACTATCCCAACCCAGGCCCCTTTAACTCCTCTGACTGTTTCTCTCAGTCCTCGTGTCCCTGCATGAATCACTGTCGCAGGTTAAATAGGCCTTGAGAGGCCTATTCAAATAGACCCTCTGTTGGGTGGTTGATAAGAAGCTGTACAAGCTTGTTATAAACCACCCAATTGGGCCCTGAGGAGCAAGCTTTAAGAAGGAATAGCTTGAAGGAGAAGAAGCTTTAAGGACTAGCTTGAAGAAGAACAAACTTCAGTAGGGACTATCTTCAAGAAGAACAAGATTGAAGAACAACCTTCAAAATGAACACTCCGAATAGGGGAAGAGGGTTTAAGAACAACGCCGAACATTTAACAGGTGTGTGATTTCCAGAGATCACAGTACATTTAAATGTACCTGGTACATTTGGTACATTAAATGTACCTGGTACATTTGGTATATTAAATGTACCTGGTACATTTGGTACATTAAATGTACCTGGTACATTTGGTACATTAAATGTACCTGGTACATTTGGTACATTTAAATGTACCTGGTACATTTGGTACATTAAATGTACCTGGTACATTTGGTACATTAAATGTACCTGGTACATTTGGTACATTAAATGTACCTGGTACATTTGGTACATTAAATGTACCTGGTACATTTGGTACATTAAATGTACCTGGTACATTTGGTATATTAAATGTACCTGGTACATTTGGTATATTAAATGTACCTGGTACATTTGGTACATTAAATGTACCTGGTACATTTGTTACATTAAATGTACCTGGTACATTTGGTACATTAAATGTACCTGGTACATTTGGTATATTAAATGTACCTGGTACATTTGGTATATTAAATGTACCTGGTACATTTGGTACACTTAGATGTACCTGGTACATTTGGTACATTTAAATGTACCTGGTACATTTGGTACATTAAATGTACCTGGTACATTTGGTATATTAAATGTACCTGGTACATTTGGTACACTTAGATGTACCTGGTACATTTGGTACACTTAGATGTACCTGGTACATTTGGTACATTAAATGTACCTGGTACATTTGGTACACTTAGATGTACCTGGTACATTTGGTACACTTAGATGTACCTGGTACATTTGGTACATTAAATGTACCAGGTACATTTGGTACACTTAAATGTACCTGGTACATTTGGTACATTAAATGTACCAGGTACATTTGGTACACTTAAATGAATCTTCCCATAGTAGGAAAACAGCATGTCAAGGATTTGGGAATAATGATGTCCGACGATCTAACGTTTAGGGAGCATAACCAAGCAAATATCGCGTCAGCCAGAAAAATGATCGGATGGATTACGAGAACTTTCAAATCCAGGGATCCCATCACAATGGTTGTACTCTTCAAGTCACTTGTGCTGTCCCGTCTCGAGTACTGCTCAGTACTCACTTCCCCCTTCAGAGCAGGAGAGATTGCTGAAATAGAGGGAATACAGAGAACATATACAGCACGCATAGACGAGATAAAACACCTAAATTATTGGGATCGTCTCAAAGCTCTCCAAATGTACTCTCTAGAAAGGAGACGAGAGAGATACCAAATAATATACACCTGGAAAATACTGGAGGGTCAGGTCCCAAATCTACACAGTAAAATAACAACGTACTGGAGTGAACGATATGGAAGAAAATGCAAGATTGAACCTGTGAAGAGCAGAGGTGTCATAGGCACAATCAGAGAGCACTGTATAAACATCAGGGGTCCGCGGTTGTTCAACGTCCTCCCAGCGAGCATAAGAAATATTGCCGGAACAACCGTGGACATCTTCAAGAGAAAACTGGACGGTTTTCTAAGAGAAGTTCCGGATCAGCCGGGCTGTGGTGGGTACGTGGCCCTGCGGGCCGCTCCAAGCAACAGCCTGGTGGACCAAACTCTCACAAGTCAAGCCTGGCCTCGGGCCGGGCTTGGGGAGTAGAAGAACTCCCAGAACCCCATCAACCAGGAATCAACCAGGTACCTGGTACATTTGGTACATTAAATCTACCTGGTACATTTAATGAGTACTTTTTTCTTTTGTTCTATCAGGGACTTTCTGTGCGAGCACTTTGCCTCTTGCTTGTTCACTAAGTGTTATTCATGAGTCTCTTAGGTTGTGTATGAGTATGTATGACTCGTATGAGTATGTATGACTCGTATGAGTATGTATGACTCGTATGAGTATGACTCGTATGAGTATGACTCGTATGAGTATGTATGACTCGTATGAGTATGTATGACTTGTATGAGTATGTATGACTCGTATGAGTATGTATGACTCGTATGAGTATGTATGACTCGTATGAGTATGTATGACTCGTATGAGTATGTATGACTCGTATGAGTATGTATGACTCGTATGAGTATGTATGACTCGCATGAGTATGTATGACTCGCATGAGTATGTATGACTCGCATGAGTATGTATGACTCGCATGAGTATGTATGACTCGCATGAGTATGTATGACTCGCATGAGTATGTATGACTCGCATGAGTATGTATGACTCGCATGAGTATGTATGACTCGCATGAGTATGTATGACTCGCATGAGTATGTATGACTCGTATGAGTATGTATGACTCGCATGAGTATGTATGACTCGCATGAGTATGTATGACTCGTATGAGTATGTATGACTCGTATGAGTATGTATGACTCGTATGAGTATGTATGACTCACATGAGTATGTATGACTCGTATGAGTATGTATGACTCGTATGAGTATGTATGACTCGTATGAGTATGTATGACTCGTATGAGTATGTATGACTCGTATGAGTATGTATGACTCGCATGAGTATGACTCGCATGAGTATGTATGACTCGCATGAGTATGTATGACTTGTATGAGTATGTATGACTCGTATGAGTATGTATGACTCGTATGAGTATGTATGACTCGTATGAGTATGTATGACTCGCATGAGTATGTATGACTCGCATGAGTATGTATGACTCGTATGAGTATGTATGACTCGTATGAGTATGTATGACTCGTATGAGTATGTATGACTCGCATGAGTATGTATGACTCGCATGAGTATGTATGACTCGCATGAGTATGTATGACTCGCATGAGTATGTATGACTCGCATGAGTATGTATGACTCGTATGAGTATGTATGACTCGCATGAGTATGTATGACTCGCATGAGTATGTATGACGCGTATGAGTATGTATGACGCGTATGAGTATGTATGACTCGTATGAGTATGTATGACTCGTATGAGTATGTATGACTCGTATGAGTATGTATGACTCGTATGAGTATGTATGACTCGTATGAGTATATATGACTCGTATGAGTATGTATGACTCATATGAGTATGCATGACTCATATGAGTATGGCCAATGTATTTATTTAAATGTATTTAACAACGTATGAGTATGTATGACGCGTATGAGTATGTATGACGCGTATGAGTATGTATGACTCGTATGAGTATGTATGACTCGTATGAGTATGTATGACTCGTATGAGTATGTATGACTCGTATGAGTATGTATGACTCGTATGAGTATGTATGACTCGTATGAGTATGTATGACTCGTATGAGTATGTATGACTCATATGAGTATGTATGACTCTTATGAGTATGTATGACTCTTATGAGTATATATGACTCGTATGAGTATGTATGACTCATATGAGTATGTATGACTCATATGAGTATGTATGACTCGTATGAGTATGTATGACTCACATGAGTATGTATGACTCATATGAGTATGTATGACTCGTATGAGTATGTATGACTCATATGAGTATGTATGACTCATATGAGTATGTATGACTCATATGAGTATGTATGACTCATATGAGTATGTATGACTCTTATGAGTATGTATGACTCTTATGAGTATATATGACTCGTATGAGTATGTATGACTCATATGAGTATGTATGACTCATATGAGTATGTATGACTCGTATGAGTATGTATGACTCGCATGAGTATGTATGACTCATATGAGTATGTATGACTCGTATGAGTATGTATGACTCATATGAGTATGGCCAATGTATTTAACAACTTCCTCTCGCCCTGTTAAATCTCAGCTGAAGTTATATTTGGGTTACAACTGTGCACTGTGTTAGGTAATGTTCCAGTGGTCTGTTGTGGTTGTAACTGTGCACTGTGTTAGATAATGTTCCAGTGGTCTGTTGTGGTTGTAACTGTGCACTGTGTTAGGTAATGTTCCAGTGGTCTGATGTGGTTGTAACTGTGCACTGTGTTAGATAATGTTCCAGTGGTCTGTTGTGGTTGTAACTGTGCACTCTGTTAGATAATGTTCCAGTGGTCTGTTGTGGTTGTAACTGTGCACTGTGTTAGATAATGTTCCAGTGGTCTGTTGTGGTTGTAACTGTGCACTGTGTTAGATAATGTTCCAGTGGTCTGTTGTGGTTGTAACTGTGCACTGTGTTAGATAATGTTCCAGTGGTCTGTTGTGGCTGTAACTGTGCACTGTGTTAGATAATGTTCCAGTGGTCTGATGTGGTTGTAACTGTGCACTGTGTTAGATAATGTTCCAGTGGTCTGTTGTGGTTGTAACTGTGCACTGTGTTAGGTAATGTTCCAGTGGTCTGTTGTGGTTGTAACTGTGCACTGTGTTAGGTAATGTTCCTGTGGTCTGTTGTGGTTGTAACTGTGCACTGTGTTAGATAATGTTCCAGTGGTCTGTTGTGGCTGTAACTGTGTACTGTGTTAGATAATGTTCCAGTGGTCTGTTGTGGTTGTAACTGTGCACTCTGTTAGATAATGTTCCAGTGGTCTGTTGTGGTGGTAACTGTGTACTGTGTTAGATAATGTTCCAGTGGTCTGTAGTAGTTGTAACTGTGCACTGTGTTAGATAATGTTCCAGTGGTCTGTTGTGGTTGTAACTGTGCACTGTGTTAGATAATGTTCCAGTGGTCTGTTGTGGTTGTAACTGTGCACTGTGTTAGATAACGTTCCAGTGGTCTGTTGCGGCTGTAACTGTGCACTGTGTTAGATAAAGTGTTCTGTCGGGCATTTCTCCACAGTGCTGACATTTGCTATCATCTTCTGCAACCTGTAAGCCTATTTCCCATGCACATGAGTATCCAAGCCTGACTGGATACCCCATATTGAAACTTCTATTGTTCTATTATACGGTTTCCTCAGAATATGTGGTTCGTAGTTGGTTGAATTCTTGTACCAACCCGCAGATCCTAATGTTGCAACTGCTATGTTGTAGTCACTGTGCATTATCTGCAGTGATCTATCAATAATGGTGTTCTTAATCTGTGCTAGTCTCTGTCTACATCCCTACTCTCAGTAGCAAGTTTTATAGCTTCATCGGCAATGTCGTTCCCTAATATTCCAACATGACCTGGCACTCCGTTGACTCGTATTCGGCAACAATGGGTTTTGAATGTTTGCATTGATGCTATAATATCTGAGGTCAGAGGAATGTTGTCACTTAAGTGTTCTTATTGCATGGTTTCTATACAAGTTCTTGAATCTTTATGTACGGTAGCATGTTGGTGTTCAGCAAGAGCATGTTCCAAAGCCGTTTGGATGGCTACCATCTCTGATAAAGTTGAACACCCGTTAGAGAGTCCAACTACAGAGTTTCCTGCCTTGACTGCCACTCAAGATTCTTGTCCCAGCTGGTCTACGAACTGTCTGCGTGAATTGACAATCGACTTGAGAATGGTCCAGGACGGACCGAAACGTCGTCGTCCCTTCACCTTCTAGTGTGTGGTCCGGTCAACATACTTTAACCACGTTATTGTGACTCCTCGCCTGCATGTGTGTGTGTGAAGTCTGTGAAGCTCTCAAGTACCAAGATTGTTTCTGTATTTATCTGTACAATGTTGCATAGCAGATGGTGTTAGTCTAATTCTTTTTTTTTATCTTTCAAGAGCCGTAATCTTAAGTCTGCTGCAACAATTATTAAGAAGCTTACATAACAAAGTCTGCATGTCTTCCGTCGACACCCTTCTCAGTGACTGTGTTTGTTATATCGAATGTCTTGATAGTGTTTATCGCACAATGGGTCCACCTGTTGCTATTGAGAGCTCTTCTGTACAGAGTTATTGTTCTAACTCTGTGGACAGAGTCATTATATCCAGTAATTATAATTACTGGAATAATAATTATATTATTATATCTCCAGCAATTATATCTTTAGTAATTATACCTTTAAGTAATCCAGTAATTATATCCTCCAGTAATTATATCTTCAAGTGATTTTGATTCAATTGTGGTTGCTCTCATTATATTTAGCTGTGATTTTGGTGTCTTCTTCAGATATTGAATTTGCTTGTTGAATGTCATTTAAGAATCTATCCACACTCCGAGATATTGATATTGCGTGGCCCACTGAAGGTTAATGTCTTGAATGTGTAGGTGCCTGTCTGGAGTGTTGCCGCCTAGTCTCATTGTCTTAGACTTCTGTGCAGATATTTTTAGCCCTAAAACGCTGCATTCAGATGTTACTTTATCTAACGCACCTTGTGCTTTATTTACAAGTGAAGGACCTGTAATGACTAATGCTATATCAGCATAGCTTAGCAATTTATCCCCTTTTGTAAATGTCATGGTAACGAGGTTTTCCATAAGGATGTTAAAGAGACTAGGACTGAGGACTCCTCCTTGTGAAGTCCCATTCTCATGCAAGTGGTAGTCCGACACTTGTCCTTGCAACTTTACTCTGGCATATCTGTGACTAAGGTAATCCAGGCTAGCTGTTTCCCCCTGTGACCTTTCTTTGATGAACACGTGAACAACTGCTTGCAAGTTAGAATGCTTTTTCTAGATCAAGGAAATCACTCTAGCCGGACCCGAGTTAACTGTTCCTAGTAATGTTGCTATGCAGTTGACACTACCTACTCCTTTAGTACATCCAAATGTGTTCATGCAGGTCTCCAGTCTTCCACAGTAGCCTATTTAAGACCATCCGTTCTGCAGTTTTACTAATGCATGACGTTAAGGAAATGGGACTAGAATTGTCAAGTTCTTACGACTTACGATACGTAATGATCTCTGATGTTTTCTACGAGGTCGGTAGTGTTCGTAGCTCGCAAGATGTAGTGATAACCTTCACTATCACTCCTTCTCCAGCAGGACCTGCAGGTGTGATCATGGCGCCTGTAATGTTATCACCACCTGGTGCAGTGTCCTCGCCACCTTTGGGGCTCTGATTAGTTCTTATTCACCAGAGATAACATTTCAGAGGTGTCTGATCAGCAGAGATAACATTTCAGAGGTGCCTGATGATCAGAGATAACATTTCAGAGGTGTCTGATCACCAGAGAGGACATTTCAGAGGTGTCTGATCACCAGAGAGGACATTTAAGGGGGTATCTGGATGGGGGGTTCTGGGGGTTCTATTCTGCCAACCTCAACCAACTGAATCCACCTCAAAACCCCCAACCAATTATTAACTACACAGCCTGTTTCTAACTTTTTCTACCTTTAGCTAATATTTCTACCTTTACCTACCTACTCTGTACACCGCCTCACCAGGGGGGGAGGGGGGTTTGGAGACCCCCCCCCTTTGCCCACTCACAAGCGTTCAACACTTTCTGTGAGAGACAAAGCTCTCACGCCTTTACCTACAACTGCATATCATCCAGAAAGATGTCATCCAGGATGATGTCATCCAGGATGATGTCATCCAGAATGATGTCATCCAGAAAGATGTCATCCAGAAAGATTTCATCCAGGATGCTGTCATCCAGAATGATGTCATCCAGAAAAATGTCATCCAGAATGATGTCGTCCAGAATGATGTCATCCAGAAAAATGTCATCCAGAATGATGTCATCCAGAAAAATGTCATCCAGGATGATGTCATCCAGAATGATGTCATCCAGGATGATGTCATCCAGAATGATATAATCCAGAAAGATGTCATCCAGAAAGATTTTCGTTCTCATTCCATTCCCCACCAAGTCTTACTGTGATATCCAAATTTCGCACCTTCAGATCCCGCCCCTTCCTCCATTCCATTGGAGGAACATGTCCCCCCAAGCCGTCTCAACCCTCCCAGGCCCCTGGTGGCGCCCCCTTCCCTTGTGTCTCCAGGCCTCTCTCTCTCACACCTCTTCCAGCGGCGAATTATTCCATCAACTTCACTCCTTCAAAATATATGCCAGTCCTGAGACTTGACATTTTGTGCCTTACTCTCCACTTTGCTGCCCAAGACAAGCTCCTAGTTACAAGTACCTGGTCGCAGGAGAACATTTAACTAGCACCTGTTCACCTGCGCTCGGGGGGGGGGGGGAGGGGTAGGGATAGGGGGAGGGTAGGGGGGGGTGTAATATCAGGTAATATTACCTGGTCTCTAATGGATGCTGAGGGCAGGAGATGAGGCTTCTCAACACGTCTCATGATCTCCTTACAGCAAGGAGATGCTCCCCCCAGCAAAGTGGCCCAAGATTTTATAAAGACTTGGGAAGGAAATTTATGCGAGGTTGAATTTGAGGGAGGAGAGGGTGTGTGAGCCCTGGTGTGTACATCTGTGTGCTGTGTATCACACACGTGGAAAATCATTCGTATTTGCAAGCATACAAGCCCTAAAGTCGCAATCAGGAAATATAGTTCGTAAATGGCCTCCTTTTAGAGTCAAACTCAATATTTGGGGCATTCACGGAAACTCATACGAAAGATTACATGGATGGTGAAATTTGGATTCCAAATTATAATTTATATAGATGTGATAGAGAAACCAGATCAAATGAAAGAGTAGGTCTGTATAATAAAGAGGACCTGGTATGCACAGAACTACTAAACTCAACTAATGAGGTGGTAGAGGTACTTGGAATGAAGGTAGAGAAACTAAACCTAATTATTATCCTAATATATAAACCGCCAGATACAACGATTGAGGAATTCACAGAACAGATGCACAAAATAGAGAACATACTTGACAACCTAGCAAACCCAGCTCCAGATATTATCTTTCTTGGAGATTTCAATTTACCGAGTCTAAGATGGAGAATGGCAAACACAAATATCATAGCAGGGAATGACCCGGGAAATAACCAACCACAGGTCAGAGAACTTTTGAGATTCTGTGACAAATTCTCGCTCAATCAACAGATTACAGAACCAACTAGGAACGAAAACACACTAGACTTGTTATTCACAAACAATGATGAACTAATCAGAGACATTACAATCTCAGATACTTCATACTCAGACCATAAGCTCATTGAAGTGCGAACTAGCATAAATAACGGTAGTAGGTCTAAGAGACCCAACAAGCGAGAAGGAATATTCAGTCAATTCAATTTCAACAATAAGAGGATTGACTGGGAAAAAATAAATGTAGACCTTGCAACCATTCAATGGGAGACGGTCTTAAGCGACAAAACTCCCACACAGGGAATAGCTCAACTGACAGCTGAAGCTTACAAGGTCTGCTTGAAGCACGTGCCTGTGAGGAGGGGCAGAAAGAGGACCACTCTAGAAAGAGAACGCAGACGACTGTACAGGAGAAGGAAAAAAATAACGGAAATGCTTCGGCAGACACAACTATCACAAGCAAGGAAAACAAGCCTAATTAGGGAGATCGAAGAAATAGAACAAACGTTGAAGCGATCATATGAGTCTGAGGAAATGGAATTGGAACAGAAAGCTATACAAGAGATAAGGAAAAATCCGAAATATTTTTTCACATACGCAAAATCAAAATCCAAAACCTCGACCAGTATTGGACCGTTAATTACAAGTGAAGGTACGTACACAGAGGACAACAAAGAGATTAGTGAAATTCTAAGAAGCCAGTATGAGGCTATGTTTAGCACACCAATAAACAACATGAAAGTTGATGACCCAGACAGCTTCTTTATGAATGACATTCAAGCTGCAGATAATATAACGGATATTACCACGAACTCGGAAGACTTTGAAAGAGAAATTGACAATATGCCCATGCACTCAGCTCCTGGGCCTGACTCATGGAATTCAATATTCATAAAGAAATGTAAAGTACCAGTAGCGCGAGCACTCAGCGTAATATGGAGAAAGAGCCTGGATACAGGGGAGATACCAGCAGCACTTAAATCTGCAGATATAGCTCCGTTGCACAAGGGGGGGAGTAAAGCCTTGGCCAAAAATTATAGACCAGTTGCACTAACATCACACATAATAAAAAAGTTTTTTTAAAACTAGAAATCAAATTTCTAGTTTTATGGAAAATAATGAGTTACACAACCCAGGACAACATGGATTTAGAGCGGGAAGATCCTGTCTGTCACAGTTACTCAACCACTATGACAAAATCACAGAAGCTCTAGAAGAAAAGCAAAATGCAGATGTTGTATACACAGACTTTGCAAAGGCGTTCGACAAATGTGACCATGGAGTGATAGCCAGACACTCGCCTGACATTTCGCGAGCACTTTATCCTGGGTTCGTATCCTGGCCGGGAAGGATTGACTGGGCGCCAATCATTAACTGTAGCCTCTGTTTACCCAACAGTAAAATGGGCACCTGGTTGTTAAACGATTTGGCGGGTCGTATTCCGGAGAATATTAGGATTAAGGACCTGCCCGATACGTGCTGGTGGCTGTATAGGAATGTAAGAACTCTTGTATATATATATATCAAAAAAATAAGTAGCCTATAAAATGAGATCAAGAGGAATAACGGGTAAAGTGGGGCGTTGATGTTCAATTTTCTGTCAAACAGAATGCAGAGAGTGACAGTCAATCATCAAGTCCTGCAGTGAAAAGCTCTGTACCCCAGGGCCCAGTCCTTGCACTGCTGCTCTGTACCCCAGGGCACAGTCCTTGCACCGCTGCTCTGTACCCCAGGGCACAGTCCTTGCACTGCTGCTCTGTACCCCAGGGCACAGTCCTTGCACCGCTGCTCTGTACCCCAGGGCACAGTCCTTGCACTGCTGCTCTGTACCCCAGGGCACAGTCCTTGCACCGCTGCTCTGTACCCCAGGGCACAGTCCTTGCACCGCTGCTCTGTACCCCAGGGCACAGTCCTTGCACCGCTGCTCTGTACCCCAGGGCACAGTCCTTCCACCACTGCTATTTCTCATTCTTATCTCGGATATAGACAGATATAGCTTCGTGTCATCCTTTGCTGATGATATAAAAATTAGCTGAAAAATTATTTTGTAGAAGACACTGAAGAACTACAGACAGATATTAATAAAGTCTTTGATTGGGCAACTGAAAATAACATGATGTTTAACGGTGACAAGTTCCAGGTACTGAGGTGTGGTGGAAACGAGGAACATAACGATACACAGGGTACAGGACACAGGGTACAGGACACAGGGTACAGGACACAAGGTACAGGGTACAGGACACAGGGTACAGGACACAGGGTACAGGACACAAGGTACAGGACACAAGGTACAGGACACAAGGTACAGGACACAGGGTACAGGACACAGGGTGCAGGACACAGGGTACAGGACACAGGGTACAGGACACAGGGTACAGGACACAGGGTACAGGACACAGGGTACACGGTACAGGACACAGGGTACAGGACACAGGGTACAGGACACAGGGTACACGGTACAGGACACAGGGTACAGGACACAGGGTACAGGACACAGGGTACAGGACACAGGGTACAGGACACAGGGTACAGGACACAATCAGTGAAGGAAAGCAACATGTAAGATAATTATGTCTGACGACCTGACATTTAGTGAACATAACCGAGCAAATATAGCGGCGGCGGCGGCCAGGACAATGATAGGATGGATTATGAGAACGTTCACATCCAGAGATCCCACAGCAATGTTAATACTATTTAAATCACTGGTGTTGTCCCGTCTTGAGTACTGCTCGGTACTCACTTCCCCCTTCAGAGCAGGAGAGATCTCTATATTAGAGGGAATACAGAGAACATATACGGCACGCATAGACACGATAAAACATCTAAACTATTGAGACCGTCTCAAAGCTCTCAAAATGTTCTCTCTGGAAAGGAAACGAGAAAGTTATCAAATAATATATACATGGAAGATACTGGAGGGCCAGGTCCCAAATTTGCACAGTAGAATAACAACATACTGGAGCGAAAGATACGAAAGGAAATGCAGAATAGAACCAGTGAGGAGTAGAGGTGCCATAGGCACAATCAGAGAACACTGTCTGAACATCAGAGGTCCAGTGAAGAGTAGAGGTGCCATAGGCACAATCTGAGAACACTGTCTGAACATCAGAGGTCCAGTGAGGAGTAGGGGTGCCATAGGCACAATCAGAGAACACTGTCTGAACATCAGAGGTCCAGTGAGGAGTAGAGGTGCCATAGGCACAATCAGAGAACACTGTCTGAACATCAGAGGTCCAGTGAGGAGTAGAGGTGCCATAGGCACAATCAGAGAACACTGTCTGAACATCAGAGGTCCAGTGAAGAGTAGAGGTGCCATAGGCACAATCAGAGAACACTGTCTGAACATCAGAGGTCCAGTGAGGAGTAGAGGTGCCATAGCCACAATCAGAGAACACTGACTGAACATCAGGGGTCCACAGCTGTTCAACACCCTCCCAGCAAGCATTAGAAATATTGCCGGAACAAAGGTGGAAGTATTCAAGAGGCACTTAGATAAGTTCTTGCAAGAAGTGCCGGACCAACCAGGCTGTGGTGGATATGTGGGCCTGCGGGCCGCTCCAAGCAACAGCCTGGTGGACCAACCAGGCTGTGGTGGATATGTGGGCCTGCGGGCCGCTCCAAGCAACAGCCTGGTGGACCAACCAGGCTGTGGTGGGTATGTGGGCCTGCGGCCCGCTCCCAGCAACAGCCTGGTGGACCAACCGGGCTGTGGTGGGTATGTGGGCCTGCGGGCCGCTCCAAGCAACAGCCTGGTGGACCAACCAGGCTGTGGTGGGTATGTGGGCCTGCGGGCCGCTCCCAGCAACAGCCTGGTGGACCAACCGGGCTGTGGTGGGTATGTGGGCCTGCGGGCCGCTCCAAGCAACAGCCTGGTGGACCAACCGGGCTGTGGTGGGTATGTGGGCCTGCGGGCCGCTCCAAGCAACAGCCTGGTGGACAACCGGGCTGTGGTGGGTATGTGGGCCTGCGGGCCGCTCCAAGCAACAACCTGTTGGACAAGCTCTCACAAGTGGAGCCTGGCCTCGGGCTGGGCTTGGGGAGCAGAATTCCCAGAACCCCATCAAGCAGGTACCAGGTAGAATGCATTAGGCAGTGATGTGGTGGAGGCTGACTCCATACACAGTTTCAAGTGTAGATATGATAGAGCCCAATAGGCTCAGGAACCTGTACACCTGTTGATTGACGGTTGAGAGGCGGGACCAAAGAGCCAGAGCTCAACCCCCGCAAACTAGGTGAATACACAGACACACACCTGTAGTAAGTGGGAAAAGTTGAATAAACACCTGAGCCGAGTTCAAGTCAGGTGTATAAACCCCTGAGCCAGGTGCAAGACAAGACACCTGCGAGAGCGCCACAAACTTGCATGTTGATCAAGATTCAGATCTTGGAGAGGGGGCTGGGGGGGGGGGGGGGAGGCTAGGAGGGGGGGAGGCTAGGAGGGGGGGGGGGGATGCCGGCCAAGTTTCTTGGGTGGTGATTACCTGATCTGACAGAAGACCTTAAACTTGAGGCATCAAACTTGACCGGGAGAAGTACAGGCAGAAGGTGGTGGGGAGGCTGGGGGAGGTGGTGGGGAGGCTGGGGGAGGTGGTGGGGAGGCTGGGGAAGGTGGTGGGGAGGCTGGGGGGGTGGGGAAGGTGGTGGGGAGGCTGGCGGAGGTGGTGGGGAAGATGGTGGGGAGGCTGGGGGAGGTGGTGGGGAGGCTGGTGGAGGTGGGGAAGGTGGTGGGGAGGCTGGGGGAGGTGGTGGGGAGGCTGGGGAAGGTGGTGGGGAGGCTGGGGGGGGGGTGGGGAAGGTGGTGGGGAGGCTGGCGGAGGTGGTGGGGAAGATGGTGGGGAGGCTGGGGGAGGTGGGGAAGGTGGTGGGGAGGCTGGTGGAGGTGGGGAAGGTGGTGGGGAGGCTGGCGGAGGTGGGGAAGGTGGTGGGGAGGCTGGGGGAGGTGGGGAAGGTGGTGGGGAGGCTGGGGGGGTGGGGAAGGTGGTGGGGAGGCTGGGGGAGGTGGGGAAGGTGGTGGGGAGGCTGGGGGGGGTGGGGAAGGTGGTGGGGAGGCTGGCGGAGGTGGGGAAGGTGGTGCGGAGGCTGGGGGAGGTGAGGAAGGTGGTGGGGAGGCTGGCGGAGGTGGGGAAGGTGGTGGGGAGGCTGGGGGGGTGGGGAAGGTGGTGGGGAGGCTGGCGGAGGTGGGGAAGGTGGTGGGGAGGCTGGCGGAGGTGGGGAAGGTGGTGGGGAGGCTGGGGGAGGTAGGGAAGGTGGTGGGGAGGCTGGGGGGGGGTGGGGAAGGTGGTGGGGAGGCTGGCGGAGGTGGGGAAGGTGGTGGGGAGGCTGGGGGAGGTGGGGAAGGTGGTGGGGAGGCTGGGGGGGTGGGGAAGGTGGTGGGGAGGCTGGGGGAGGTGGGGAAGGTGGTGGGGAGGCTGGGGGGGGTGGGGAAGGTGGTGGGGAGGCTGGCGGAGGTGGGGAAGGTGGTGGGGAGGCTGGGGGAGGTGAGGAAGGTGGTGGGGAGGCTGGGGGGGTGGGGAAGGTGGTGGGGAGGCTGGGGGAGGTGGGGAAGGTGGTGGGGAGGCTGGGGGAGGTGGGGAAGGTGGTGGGGAGGCTGGGGAAGGTGGTGGGGAGGCTGGGGGAGGTGAGGAAGGTGGTGGGGAGGCTGGGGGAGGTGGGGAAGGTGGTGGGGAGGCTGGGGGAGGTGGGGAAGGTGGTGGGGAGGCTGGGGGAGGTGGGGAAGGTGGTGGGGAGGCTGGGGGGGGTGGGGAAGGTGGTGGGGAGGCTGGCGGAGGTGGGGAAGGTGGTGGGGAGGCTGGCGGAGGTGGTGGGGAAGATGGTGGGGAGGCTGGGGGAGGTGGGGAAGGTGGTGGGGAGGCTGGTGGAGGTGGGGAAGGTGGTGGGGAGGCTGGGGGAGGTGGGGAAGGTGGTGGGGAGGCTGGGGGGGTGGGGAAGGTGGTGGGGAGGCTGGGGGAGGTGGGGAAGGTGGTGGGGAGGCTGGGGGAGGTGGGGAAGGTGGTGGGGAGGCTGGGGAAGGTGGTGGGGAGGCTGGGGGAGGTGAGGAAGGTGGTGGGGAGGCTGGGGGAGGTGGGGAAGGTGGTGGGGAGGCTGGGGGAGGTGGGGAAGGTGGTGGGGAGGCTGGGGGAGGTGGGGAAGGTGGTGGGGAGCCTGGGGGAGGTGGGGAAGGTGGTGGGGAGGCTGATACAGGTGGGGAAGGTGGTGGGGAGGCTGGGGGAGGTGGGGAAGGTGGTGGGGAGGCTGGGGGAGGTGGGGAAGGTGGTGGGGAGGCTGATACAGGTTGGGAAGGTGGTGGGGAGGCTGGGGGAGGTGGGGAAGGTGGTGGGGAGGCTGGGGGAGGTGGGGAAGGTGGTGGGGAGGCTGGGGGAGGTGAGGAAGATGGTGGGGAGGCTGGGGGAGGCGGGGAAGGTGGTGGGTAGGCTGGGGGAGTTGGTGGAGAAGGTGGTGGGGAGGCTGGCGGAGGTGGTGGGGAGGCTGGCGGAGGTGGTGGGGAAGGTGGTGGGGAGGCTGGCGGAGGTGGTGGGGAAGGTGGTGGGGAGGCTGGCGGAGGTGGGGAAGGTGGTGGGGAGGCTGGCGGAGGTGGGGAAGGTGGTGGGGAGGCTGCCGGAGGTGGGGAAGGTGGTGGGGAGGCTGCCGGAGGTGGGGAAGGTGGTGGGGAGGCTGGGGGAGGTGAGGAAGGTGGTGGGGAGGCTGGGGGAGGTGGGGAAGGTGGTGGGGAGGCTGGGGGAGGTGGGGAAGGTGGTGGGGAGGCTGATACAGGTGGGGAAGGTGGTGGGGAGGCTGTGGGAGGTGGGGAAGGTGGTGGGGAGGCTGGGGGAGGTGGGGAAGGTGGTGGGGAGGCTGATACAGGTGGGGAAGGTGGTGGGGAGGCTGGGGGAGGTGGGGAAGGTGGTGGGGAGGCTGGGGGAGGTGGGGAAGGTGGTGGGGAGGCTGGGGGGGTGAGGAAGATGGTGGGGAGGCTGGGGGGGTGGGGAAGGTGGTGGGGAGGCTGGGGGAGGTGAGGAAGGTGGTGGGGAGGCTGGGGGAGGTGGGGAAGGTGGTGGGGAGGCTGGGGGAGGTGGGGAAGGTGGTGGGGAGGCTGGGGGAGGTGGGGAAGGTGGTGGGGAGGCTGGGGGAGGTGGGGAAGGTGGTGGGGAGGCTGATACAGGTGGGGAAGGTGGTGGGGAGGCTGGGGGAGGTGGGGAAGGTGGTGGGGAGGCTGATACAGGTGGGGAAGGTGGTGGGGAGGCTGGGGGAGGTGGGGAAGGTGGTGGGGAGGCTGGGGGAGGTGGGGAAGGTGGTGGGGAGGCTGATACAGGTGGGGAAGGTGGTGGGGAGGCTGGGGGAGGTGGGGAAGGTGGTGGGGAGGCTGGGGGAGGTGAGGAAGATGGTGGGGAGGCTGGGGGAGGCGGGGAAGGTGGTGGGTAGGCTGGGGGAGGCGGGGAAGGTGGTGGGGAGGCTGGGGGAGGTGGGGAAGGTGGTGGGGGAGGCTGGCGGAGGTGGGGAAGGTGGTGGAGAGGCTGGCGGAGGTGGTGGGGAAGATGGTGGGGAGGCTGGCGGAGGTGGGGAAGGTGGTGGGGAGGCTGGCGGAGGTGGTGGAGAAGGTGGTGGGGAGGCTGGCGGAGGTGGTGGGGAGGCTGGCGGAGGTGGTGGGGAAGGTGGTGGGGAGGCTGGCGGAGGTGGTGGGGAAGGTGGTGGGGAGGCTGGCGGAGGTGGTGGGGAAGGTGGTGAGGAGGCTGGCAGAGGTGGTGGGGAAGGTGGTGGGGAGGCTGGCGGAGGTGGGGGGGAAGGTGGTGGGGAGGCTGGCGGTGGTGGAGAAGGTGGTGGGGGAGGCTGGGGAGCCCCCACCATATCAACTACAATACCCAATGCCATTTCTTCTCCCTTACTGCAACACAACACCACCTCTCTCTTGACCTAACGAACACTGACCTCATTAGCTTCAGGCTCATCCGCTTCTGAAGATTCAAAACCACTTCAGATTTGACGCGTATCAACCCTAGGAACGTCAACGATGTTGTTTCTGAAAGTGAGCTCAATAGTCTCTTGACATGAAGCTCAGTTTATCTTGCGTCACCCACGATAAAACACACACACACACACACACACACACACACACACACACACACACAGACAAGACACTTGTCTTGTGACCATCGTGTTGGGTGGACGTGGGTTGGGAGCTCCTGGTTCACTAGTGGAGTGGGAGGGGTAATCAGGCAACTTCGAAGTGAAAAAGTGTGTACAAGTGAATGAAAAAACCTTGAGTTTTGGCCAGAGCCATAAGGTAGTGAAGAAAAACAGTTTAAATAGCGTAATTCAAAATAGTTGAGGAAGTATTGTGGCAGTGTGTAGTGTGGAGCAGACCTCACCGACCTCTGACCGCGTGACCTCACCCCGGCAGCAACCTTCTACCACCACGTGGGACGACGCTTGGAGATTCACTCACCTATTGTGTTAGCAGGACGGTAAGATACTTGGAACCCCAGTGGGTAAGGTTGCATTATAGCAATGACTAGGTCAGGAAGGGTGTCTAGGTCCAACAGTATTATGATTGAGGAAGAAGATAGGTTTGTGGAGAAGATGATTGGGAAATTTGTAGAGAAGAGGGATGTTTGGATAGGTGATCTAATCCAGGGGATTAAAAGTGAAGTCTTTAATAAGATACAGGGCGAGGTTCAAAGACTCAAACAAGAGTTTATGGATTATATTCAAGAGGAAATCAGGAAGAGCAGGGTAGAATGGCAAGGAGAAATATCTAGGCTTACTAATGAATTTGGCAGGAATAAGGGAAGCTTGGCAGGGGAAGGGGGAGTAGTAGTAGGTGGAGTAGCGGGTGTAGGAGGGGTGGGGGTCAGCCAGGGAGAGGGCCACCAGCATGACCCTGAACTGAGAAAGAGGACAATCATAATCCATGGATTACTTGAAGCCAGGGCACCATCGAGGCAGGAAAGGATGGAGATTGAGGATTTGGAACTACAGGGGATCTTGAGAGACATGAGAGCCCAGATGGCAGGGAATGAGGTGCAAGTCCACCGACGCATTGGACCATACAACTGTAACAGGAAACGACCTGTCCTGGTACAGTTCACTAACGAAGAGGCAGTGGATTACATACTGCATCACAAACACCTACTCAGAGGTAGCGAAAATTACTACAACGTATTTATTGACAAATTCATGACGAAGGAGGAACAGATTGCCCACAGAGCAAGCAAACAACAGTACGACTCTTCCCATTTGAGCGCAGCTACACACCCCAGTGCTAAACCACCCCATGCTAACCAGCTCACACGTGCTTCTCAGGTCACCCCTTCCCCAAATCAGCCGCCCCTGCTTATCTCCCCAGCACATCCCTTGACCCCTCTGACCCCACTGGAGTCAAATTCATCCCACATTCCAAGGACCCCCTCATCACCTCAGCCCCCAAAACCCGTCCAGCCCTCATCCCCCCAAACCCCCAAAACCCACCCAGCTCTCATCCCCTCAACCCCCAAAACCCATCCAGACCTCATCCCCTCAACGCCAAGAACCCACCCAGACCTCATCCCCTCAACACCCAAAGCCTACCCAGCCCTCACCCCTCCTCATCCCCTCTCCTTCCATGTGACCCCCCACCCTTGCGAGGGAGGTGGGAGGTCCCCCCCACCCCCTCTATCCTTCCCCCTCCCAACCTCTCAACCTCTATCTGTCTCCCAACCTTACGCTATCTCCCAATCCCTCTATGCCCTCCCTAATCTTCAGACCCAGTATGCCCTTCCTACTCCAGACCTACCTACCCAGGCCCTACCCCAGACCCTCCTACCTACCTTCCTAGAAGCCCAGCCCCCAGTAGCCCCCCAAGCACTCTTTCTGAACACCCCCCTCCTGAACTCTTTCACCCCCCATACACCCCCCGGACCCCCCCCAGACACCCCCCGGATCCCCCCGGACATCCCCCGGACCCTCCCCACCCCCAGTCATCCCCCAGACACCCCCCAGATCCCCCAGATCCCCTCTGCCCCCAGTCACCCCCAGACATCCCCCAGATCCCCCCAGACCCCCAGAGAAGGGAGAACTCTGGTACAAGAGTTTCCATGAAGAATCTCAAGGTTTGGTACACCAATGCTGATGGGGTATCTAATAAAGCAGAAGAGATAAAAGAAAGAGTGAGTGAAGCAGATCCTGACATAGTTGCAATTGTGGAAACTAAAATTAATGACATGATCTCAGATGCAATCTTTCCTGAAGGGTACCAGGTGATACGAAAAGAGAGGACACAGAGACAGGGAGGGGGAGTAGCACTCCTAATAAAGCGGAAATGGAAGTTTGAAGACCTGGGAAATCGAGTTACCAATGAGTGCACAAGCTTCATACATGGAACTCTGACAGTAGATGGGAGGAAGATTGTGATCCTGGTAATCTACAATCCCCCACCAAACAGTAGAAGACCCAGGCAGGAGTATGATGACAACAACAAAGCATGTATAGATGAACTGCAGAAGGCAGCAACACTAGCCCACAGAATGAGAGCGAAGCTGCTGATCATGGGGGACCTAAATCATGGAGAGATAAATTGGGAATCAAGGAATCCCCATGGAGGGGACGAAACGTGGGGAGCAAAATTAGTAGATGTTATAGACAGGAATTTCCTGACACAACATGTGAAGGAAGACACAAGGGAAAGAGGAGGAGATGCACCGAGCCTATTAGACCTGATTTTCACCCAGAACGTAGAAGATATCGAGAATTTAGAGCATGAAATACCTCTAGGGGCCAGTGACCATTGTGTCCTAGTCTTTGACTACATGATGGAATTCAAACTTATGACCATGGGACAAGAGATCTGGGAAAGGAGAGCTGACTACAGGAAAGGGGACTATATGAGGATAAGGGACTATCTGGGTGAAGTGCAGTGGGAGGAAGAAATTAGAGGAAAAACAGTCCAAGATATGATGGACCTAGTCATACAGAAATGCCAGGAGGCCGAAGAGAGATTTATACCAACGGTAAAGGGAAAAAATAAGAAGGAATATAATAACCCATGGTTTAATAGACAGTGTCAGGAAGCAAAAATGGCCAGCAGACGGGAGTGGAGGAAGTACAGAAGACAAAGAACAGAGGACAACAGAAGCAGATACAACAGAGCTAGGAACGATTACATTAACATAAGACGAACATCGGAAAGGGACTATGAGAACGATATTGCAATCAAAGCGAAAAAACAACCTAAGTTACTACACAGTCATATAAGAAGAAAAATGTCGGTGAACGACCAAGTGACAAGACTAAGGAAGACAGAGGGGGCATATACTGAAAGTGACAAGGAAATCTGCGAGGCACTGAATGCCAGTTTCCATTGAGTGTTCACTACCGAGCCTGAGCAGCTCCCATTGTTGGAAGGGGTTACCCTAGATGAAAGACTATCAGATATAGAGGTGACAGCAGAGGAGGTAATGAAACAGTTGACAACTCTAGATGCAACTAAAGCAGTTGGACCAGACAAAGTATCACCGTGGATACTAAAGAAGCAGCACAGGCCCTCAGCGTGCCTCTGGCAATGATCTTTAATGAGTCACTTATGTCAGGAGAATTGCCCAGTTGCTGGAAGAAGGCAAATGTCGTGCCGATCTTCAAGAAAGGAGATAGGGAGGAGGCACTTAACTACAGACCTGTATCACTGACAAGCATCCCCTGTAAAATACTGGAAAGAATAATTAGGCTGCGACTGGTTGCACACCTGGAGAACATTAGGTTTGTGAACAAACATCAACATGGGTTCTGGACAGGGAAATCGTGCCTAACAAACCTTCTGGAATTCTATGATAAAATAACGAGGATAAGACAGGACAGAGATGGTTGGGCAGACTGCATATTTCTGGACTGCCAAAAAGCCTTTGATACAGTACCGCACATGAGACTGCTGTTCAAGCTCGAGAGGCAGGCGGGGGTGGGGGGAAAGGTCCTAGAATGGATAAGGAACTACCTAACAGGAAGGAGCCAAAGAGTTACGGTAAGGGGCGAGAAGTCGGACTGGCGAACAGTAACAAGTGGAGTACCACAAGGATCGGTGCTGGGACCAATTCTATTTCTTGTATATGTTAACGACATGTTTACAGGCGTAGAGTCCTACATGTCGATGTTTGCGGATGATGCAAAGTTGATGAGAAGAGTTGTGACAGATGAGGATTGCAGGATCCTCCAAGAGGACCTGAACAGATTGCAGAGATGGTCAGAGAAATGGCTACTAGAATTCAACACGAGCAAATGTAAAGTTATGGAAATGGGACTAGAAGATAGGAGACCAAAGGGACAATACACAATGAAGGGGAACAGCCTACCTGTAACGACGCGTGAAAGAGACCTGGGGGTGGACGTAACACCTAATCTATCTCCTGAGGTACATATTAATAGGATAACGACAGCAGCGTACTCTACACTGGCAAAAGTTAGAACATCATTCAGAAACCTAAGTAAGGAGGCATTTAGGGCGCTTTACACTGCCTACGTAAGGCCAGTCTTAGAGTATGCCGCCTCATCATGGAGTCCCCATCTGAAGAAGCATATAATGAAACTGGAAAAGGTTCAGAGGTTTGCAACGAGACTCGTCCCAGAGCTACGAGGGATGGGGTATGAAGAGCGCCTGAGGGAACTGTGCCTTACGACACTAGAAAGAAGAAGGGAGAGGGGGGACATGATAGGAACGTATAAGATACTCAGAGGAATTGACAGAGTGGACATAGACGAAATGTTCACACGGAATAGTAACAGAACGAGAGGACATGGATGGAAGCTTGAAACTCAGATGAGTCACAGAGATGTTAGGAAGTTTTCTTTTAGCGTGAGAGTAGTGGGAAAATGGAATGCACTTCAGGAACAGGTTGTGGAAGCAAATACTATTCATAATTTTAAAACCAGGTATGATAGGGAAATAGGACAGGAGTCATTGCTGTAAACAACCGATGCTCGAAAGGCGGGATCCAAGAGTCAATGCTCGATCCTGCAGACACAACTAGGTGAGTACAACTAGGTGAGTACACACACACACACACACTACACACACACACACCCTCCCACACACACACACACACACACTACATACACTACACACACACACACACCCTCCCACACACACACACACACACTACACACACACACACACACACACACACACACACACACACACACACACACACACACACACACACACAGGGTACCAAACACCTGTGTAAGCTTGCCAGACAAGAGTACAAAGCCTTAGCAACACCAGAGGACAACAATACCTTTCCAATGGCCGGGTTGCAGAGGATATTGATCGTGTTCTACGGAACTGTTACAGGCGGCATATGGCTTCAAAGAACCACCTGCGCAGAATGGAGGCTTGCGACCTGCCCAGGACACAACCACGTGGGCCGACCTGTCCCGGACACAACAGCCAGGCATATCAACCTTCCACACCAACACACACACTAGTGGCCCCAAGGTGGACCTCGCGGCGCCTCCCACGGGGGGGAAAATATCCCCAATATTACGTATTTTTCGCTTAAAGGACGAGATTCAGCTCCTGGGTCCAGCCTCTCTCTCTCTCCTTCTGCCTACTGCTGGGGCTTCCAATCATCTTGGTAGCCGAATGAAACCTGTAAAACTATGGAGTTCTAATCGCCTATTTTGACTACCTTAAGTTCTAATCGCCTATTCTTCCTATTTTAACGCCCAATTTTGGCAGTGACTAGTCGCTGATGTCGTCAAGTTCCGCCTCTGTTCTACCCCGCGACACATGGCAACCTCAGAGTATGGAAACTTCACCATATGGCAACTCCCACATTAAGCATATGCCAACTCATAACAGCCAAAGGGCAAACCTTGCATTAGACTTATGGCAACTCCCACGCTGGTAGAATGGCAACCACATTTGTCAAATGGAAAAATCCCACATTAATCACATGGCAACTCTCAAATTAGTCATATGGCAACTCGCATATTGGTCATGGCAACTCCCCACATTAGTTATATATGAAATCTTCTTAATTATTCATTTGGCAACTCCACGTCAGTCGTATGGCAACTTCGACGTTAGTTGTATCAGTTGGAGGTCAGAGGCTCGGGGTTAGTCTCACCAAACTTTGCATGGTGAGTATATTTGGGTAGATGACCAACATGGGTAGGTTGGGATCGATCGTATTGTTCATGTTAAAAAGGTGTCGGTTACCATAGCAATCCCCCTACGGTACCAGCAAGGTACCATACCAACCCCCTCTACGGTACCCGCAAGGTACCATACCAACCCCCTACGGTACCCCGCAAGGTACCATACCAAACACCTACGGTACCCCACAAGGTACCATACCAACCCCCTACGGTACCCCGCAAGGTACCATACCAACCCCCTACGGTACCCCGCAAGGTACCATACCAACCCCCTACGGTACCCCGCAAGGTACCATACCAACCCCCTTACGGTACCCCGCAAGGTACCATACCAACCCCCTTACGGTACCCCGCAAGGTACCATACCAACCCCCTTACGGTACCCCACAAGGTACCATACCAACCCCCTACGGTACCCCACAAGGTACCATACCAACCCCCTACGGCACCCCGCAAGGTACCATACCAACCCCCCTACGGTACCCCGCAAGGTACCATACCAAACACCTACGGTACCCCTCAAGGTACCATACCAACCCCCTACGGTACCCCGCAAGGTACCATACCAACCCCCTACGGTACCCCGCAAGGTACCATACCAACCCCCTACGGTACCCCTCAAGGTACCATACCAACCCCCTTACGATACCCCACAAGGTACCATACCAACCCCCTACGGTACCCCACAAGGTACCATACCAACCCCCTACGGTACCCCGCAAGGTACCATACCAACCTCCCTACGGTACCCCGCAAGGTACCATACCAAACACCTACGGTACCCCACAAGGTACCATACCAACCCCCCTACGGTACCCCACAAGGTACCATACCAACCCCCTACGGTACCCACAAGGTACCATGCCAACCCTCCTACGGTACCCACAAGGTACCATACCAACCACCCTACGGTACCCGGCAAGGTACCATACCAACCACCCTACGGTACCC